>NW_027469695.1:0-76852 GCF_051020765.1 Lasioglossum baleicum
CTGAAGAGTTTTGGCGATAGACACATTAATTCACGGTATGAATATTGTAGGAGATTGACAATCCGACGGAGAACATTACTAATTGTCATAGTGTCCTTTTTACCGAAAACATTATATATATATCATATATCATATCCCGCTGTATCGAGTGTCATGCTTAGTGCTCACGGAAACAAATGAGTTGGCATTATAGCCGAAGCACACCTAGTTTTCACGTATGAATTAGAAAATCGAGTGTCAAACCGTTGGCGACCGTACCCACCTTCTTTGTGAGTGGAACGGCTAATTCAGTAGCTTCTCCCATCCTACAATTCGGATAATCAAATCAGGTATTCGGGAGTAAATGCGTTGTACAGAATTGACAATAGGCGCCTCTATTCACGGTTTGAATATTAAAGTAGAGCGTCAAATTGTTTTGAGTGCGTGGCCTATTTGTATTGGCATTCGACGCTCTATATCACAGTCTAAATATTAAAGTAAAGCGTCAAAACATTTTGGAGCGATCCCAGTTGGTTTAAAGTCACACATTCTACCGATCACCTTACAGAAATTAACCCTCAGTTTCGAGAGTATAACTTTGTATTCATAGAATGAAATTTGTCTTCATTTCTGTGACGGGTGCCTGAATTACGTGCATGAATTAGACGAGAGAGGGTCATGTAGATAGAGAACATTGATACCATCTGTAAGAGACGAACGGCTACGTCAGTAGTTTCACCTACCGTGCGATTCCGAGAGTCATGCCAGGTATTACTGAAGTAAATCCGCTGTACACTATAGACAATGGACTCCTTAATTCACGATTTGAATGCTCAATGACTGAGTATAAACCTTGAAGAACGTTACCTGATCATATAATGTCAAAAGTCCTATCGCAGGCATAACCTTCCGATAACATAACACTGTGAATCGAGAGTATAACTTCGTGCTCAGGGATAAAAAATTAGTATTCATTGTAATGACGGACATCTTAATTTTATGTATGCATGAGAAGATCGGTAGGCAAACCGTTCCTGAAAGTTAACACCTTCTTTGTGAAATCGCATATCTAACACAATAGCTTCACCTATCCTGTGGTTCCAGGAGTCTAACTCGGTATATCAGAAGTCTATCCACCGATCAGTAATGGCGGTGGGCACATTAATTCACGTTCTGACTATTAAAGTAAAAGGAAAATCCACTTGGGAATGTTATCATCTGGTATAAAGCCAAACACTTTACCGAAGGCGCTACCTTCCGCGAAATTCACCGGCTTCATCGATAGTATAACTCCATGTTCAGCGAGTGAAATTAGTATTCATTTCAGTGGTGGGCACCTCAACTTCATTTATGATTTAGAACTTCGAGGGTGATACCGTTCGCAAACGTTATCCCCTACTGTGATATTCGAACAGCTAAGTCAGTGGCTTCAGATATCCTGTGTCTCCGACAGTGATAACAGGTATTCCTGGAGTAAGTCCGTGGAACAGCATTGGCAATAGACACCCTAATTCATGGTTTGAATATTAAAGTTTGCTGTCATACTGTTTAAGAACGCTACTAATTCGTATAAATTCAATCCGTTTACAAAATGTCTTACCTTCGGAGAACATAACCCGCTGCATCCGGGGTATAACTTCGTGTTCAGAGAAGCAAGTTAGTATACAGTATAGTGACGGCAAACTCAAGTTCATGAATGAATTAGAAATCGGGTGTCAAACCTATCGAGCCAGTTACCACCTTCTTAGAGAGTCGAGCAGCTAATCCAATCGCTTCACCAATCCTGTTCTTCCGACAGACAAACCGTACTCCCGTAGTCCCGGAGTCAATCCACTGAACAGTTTTGTCAATACACAGCTTATTTCACGGAATGAATATTACAGCCGAGCATCAAACTGCTATAGAGCTTTACCTATTCAAATAGAGTCAAACCTTTTACGGACGACCTTACCTTCCTTGAGGCATACCCCTTGTATCGAAAGTATAACTACGTGTTCAGAGAAGCAAGTAAGTACACAATTTAGTGACAGGCATATTAATGTGATGTATGAAATGGAAGATCGAAGATCTGACAGTTCGAGAACGTTGCCACCATTTTTGAGAATCGAACGTCTAGGTCAATAGCATCACCTGCCCCGTGATTCCGAGAGTCAAAAGAAGTATTCCGCTTGTAAAACCGCTGAATAATTTTGTAAGATACACCTTAATTCAGGGTATAAATATTAAAGTATGGAGTCAAGCCGTCGGAGAAATTTACCTACTCGCATAAAGTCCGTATTCTTCCGTATACCGTACCTTAAGGGAACCGAACGGCAGTAGCGAGTGCCTTCCTTATTGTTCACAGAATCAAACTAGTAGTAATTTTTGCTGTCGTACAGCGCACTTTCATGTACAAATATCAAAATCGAGAGACATACCATTAGAGAAAGGTACCACCTTCTCTGGGAGTCGAAACGCTATGGCAATAGCTTCACCTATCCTGTAATCGCAGAAGCAAGTCAGGTTCTCCGGAAGTAAATCCGCGGAACTGTATGGGCAATAGCCAACTTAATTCACGGGTTTAATATGAAAAGCAGGCCGTCAAGCCGTTGTAGAACATTACCTATAGGAGTAGTGTCATAATTCTTGCAGAATGCCTTACGCTCCGAAAACTGCCTCGCTGTAACGGGAGCATAACACCGTGTTCAGAGGTACGAACTAGTATACATTCCAGTGACGAGCACCTTAACTTCATGTGCAAATTAGGAGATAGAGGGACAAACCGATCGAGAACGTTACCACCATTTTCGCGAGAAGACACGTAAAACACACCAGCTTCACCTATCCTACGATTCGGAGAGTCACACTAGGTATACCAGCAGTACATCCGCTGAAGACTATTGACAATATACTCCTTAATTCTCGGCATTAATGTTAAAGTACAGACTCTAACCGTTTGACAACGTTAAAAAATGATATAGAGTCAAACATTCTACACTAGGACGTACCCCTCAGCTTTCCTGTCATATCTAGAGTCAGACGACGTATTCGGGGAATAAATCCTCTGTACAGCATATGCATTACACACCCTAATTCACGGAACAAATTTTTATGTACAGTGTGAAACCGTTGTAGGACGCTACCTATTGGTATGCATTTAAAATTTTTATCGGATACGATACCCTCAGAGAACCTAACCCGCCACTGGTAGTGTCTAGCTTAGTGTTTATGGAAAAATATTAGTAGATACTTAAGCGGAGGGAAACCATGTGTTCGTGTTTCAGTAGCAGAATGGAAAGTCAAATCGTTCGAGTACGTAACCACCTCCATTGAGAGTGGCACAGCTACGTCGATATCCTCAACTGTCCTGTGATACCGAGAGTTCAACCAGTTATACCGGGAGTGTATCCGCTTGACAGTATGCGCGATAGATACCTTAATTCGCGGTATGAATATTAATGTAGGGAGTCAAACCTTCGGTGAACATTACCATTTCCTATAAAGTAATTTTTCTTTTTTTCTTCTTCCAAAGACCTTACTTTTCACGAACCTATCCCGTGGTAGCGAGTGTCTTGCTTCAAGCTCACGGAAACAAATTATTCGACGTTTTAGCAGACGAAAGTGTTACTTTTCTGTCTGAATAGCGAAATCGAGAGTCAATCCTTTCTATATCGTTACCATCGTCTTTGAGAGTCGAACGTATATGTCACAGGCTTCACCTATCCTGAGATTCCTAGAGTCAAACCAGGCATTCCGGGAGCAAATCCGCTGTACAGTATGGGGATTAAAATCCCTACTACCCGGTATGAGTTTTGAAGTAGAGAGTACAACTTTACCTATTGGTATAGAGTTTATCTTTTCACTGATCGCCGTACCTGCCGCGAAACTACCACGCCGTACCGAGAGTATAACTTCGTGTTTCGAGACAGAAATCATTCCTCCTTTCAGTGGCGGGTACCTCAACTACAAGTATGAATTAAAAGATCGAGGGACAACCGTTCGGGAACGTTGAGCCCTTCTGTGAGAGATGAACGGTTAAGTAAATGGTTTCACGTATCCTGCGATTTCGAGTATCAATCCAGGTATTCAGGGAGTAAACCCGCTGTACAGTATTGGCGATAGATACCATAATTCACTGTATGATTATAAAAATAGGGTGTCAAATCGTTGGCGAACATAACCAATTCGTATTATGTCATTCTTTTTATCGAATACCTTACATTCTAAGAACCTAACACGCTGTAGTGTCTCGCTTGTTCCTCAAGGAAACAACTTAGTAGACATTTTAGTGCTCGGACACCCCATTTTTGAGTATACATATCATCATCTACAGTCAAAGCGTTCGAGAACGATGCCACCCTCGTTGAGAGTCGACCAGATATGTCGATACCTTCACCCATCTTGAGGTTCCGAGAGCCACACCAGGTAATCCGATGGTAAATACGTTGAATAGTACAGGCAGTGGACGTGTTAATTCACGGTTTGAGTATTAAAGTACACAGTCTAACCTTTGTAGAACTTTGCATATTGGTATAATGACAAAAGTTCGACCAAAGTCCTTACCCTCCGAGTACCTAATCCGCGATATCGAGAGTATAACTTCGTAATCAGAGATACAAATTAGTATACATTTTAGTAACTGGCACCTTAACTACACGTATGAGTTAGAAGATCAATTGTCCATCCGTACGAGAACATGATAGCTTCACCTATCCTGTAATTCCGAGAGTCAACTCCGGTATTTAACGACTAATTCCGTTGAGCAGTTTTGGCACTTGACAGCTTATTTCATGATATGAACATTAAAGCAGTGCATCAAACCGTTGTAGTGCATTACCTATTCGTATAGATTCAACGCTTTACCGATGAGCTAACCTTCCGTGAATCTAGCCCTCTGTATCGAGCGTATAACTTCGTGTTCAAAGAAGCAAGTTCGTATTCATTATGATTACGGCTACATTAGTATCATGTGTGAATTCGATGATCCAGGGAAAGCGGTTCGAGAATGTGACCACCCTCCTTGAGATTGGAACAGCTAACAGAATAGCTCCTTTGAGAGTCGAGCGGACACGTCTGTAGCTTCAGCTATCCTGTGACTCCGAGAGAGACACCGTGTATTCCAACAGTAAGTACGATCAACAGTTATGGCAATAGATACCTTAATTCACGCAATGAATATTAAAGTAGAGGGTCAAACCGCGGAAGAACGAAACGTATTTGTATGGTGTCAAACTGTATTCCGAAGGCCTAACGTCCAGAGATGCATACCCGCCGTATCGAGCGTATAACACCGTGTTCAGTGAAACACATTACACATCATTCTAATAGCGGGCACCATAACTTCATGTATGAATAAGAAGGTCGCGTGTCAAACCGTCAGAGAATGTTATCACCTACCTTGAATCTCACACTTCTAAGTCAATTGCTGCACCTATCCCTTGAATCCGACAGGAAATTCAGGTGTTCATGAGTAAATGCGCTGAACGTTATAGGTTTAACGGTTAGTCTCAAACGGTTTGAGGCATTACTTTTTTATTCAAACCGTGAATTCGAGCGTCTATTGGCAATACTGTTCAGCTGATATTCTCCAGGAATACCTGGATTGACTATTCGAATACCTGAACTGGTGAAGCTATTGAGTTAGCCGTTCTAATCTCAAAGAAGGCGGTAACTTTCTCGAATGGTTTGACGCTCGATCTCCTTATTCATAATGAAATGAAGGTTCCCGTCACTGAAATGAATACTAATTTCTTTTCCTGACCGAAGTTACACTCTCGATACAGCCTTTTACTTTTTTAGAGGGTATGGTCTTCGGTATGGCGTCTGAATTTATAACAATTGGTAACGTTCTCAAAGGGCTTGACACTATTTTAATATTCAAACCGCGAATTAGGTGTCCATTACCAATAATGTTCAGCTGATTTACTCCCGGGGGTACCTAGTTATCTCTCGGACCCACAGGATACGTCATATGTATTATTTCATTATGAAGGGTGTAACGTTCAGGAACGGTTCTCCTCTCGATCTTCTCATTCATACATGAAATTAGGACCCACTCTCTAAAATGCACTATTATTTGCATCACTGAACACGAAGGTATACTCTCGATACAGTGGGGTAACTTCACGTAAGGTAAGGACTTCGGTAAATAGTTTGACTTTATACCAATAGGTAACGTTCTCAAACTGTTTCACGCTTTACTTTAATATTCAAACCGTGAATTACACTGTCAATTGTAAACACTTTTCAGCGGAATTAATCTCGGTTCCCCGGGTGTCCTCTCGGAATCACGGGATAGGTGAAGCTATTGACTTAGCGTTCCTTTCTCACAGAATGTGGCATCGTTATCGAGCGGTTTGATCCTAGACCTTTTAATTCATACACGAGGTTAAGCTGCCCGTCACTAAGATGGTTAATAATGTGTATCCCTAAAAACACGTATCTATAATCTCGATACGGCGGGTTCGCTTCTCGGACGGTAAGGCGTTCAGTGATACGTTTGACTTTATTGCAGTTGATAACGTTCACGCACGGTGAGATGCTCTATTTTAATATTCAAACTGCGAATTATTGTGTCTATTGTCAATACATTTCAGCAAATTCACAACCGGAATACCTGGTTTGACTGTCGAAATCCAGGGATAGCTGAAGCTATTGACTTATACCTTCGAATCTGAAAACTGGTGGTAACGTTCACGAACGGTTTGACCATCTGTCATCTAATTGCTGCAAGGAGTTAATCTGTCCGTCACTAAGATACATAATAAATTGTTTCTCTGATCCTGAAGTTATGCTCTCGACACAGCGGGATAGCTTCTCGGTAGTATTTGCATTCAGTAAAAAGTTTGACTCAGTACCAGTAGGTTGCGATCTACAACGGCTTGATGGCCTGCTTTTATATTCAAACCGTGAATCGAGGTGTCTCTTGCCAATAGCGTACAGCGCATTTTTCTCCGCAGTATCTAGTTTGACATTCGGAGTCACAGGATAAGTGAACCTATTGTCATAGTCGTTCGTTTCTCACAGAAGGTGGCAACTTTCTCGAATGGTTTTACACCGAATATTCTACTGTTTCATGAAAATAAGGTATCCGTCTGCTAAAATGGCTACTTATACGTTCCTGTGGACCGACGCAAGACAATCGCTGCGACGGCATGTATTCTCGGAATGTTTGGCATGGTAAAAATAATGACTTTTTACCAATTGGTATCTATCACCGACGAATTCACACTCAACCTCAATAATCATGCCGTGAATTAAGGTGTCTATTACCAATACTGTTGAGCGCATTTACTACTAGAATACGTGGTCTGATACTAGCAATCACGGGATAGGTGTAGCTATTGACATAGACGTGCGACTTTCAATGCAGCTTGGACCGCCCACCAACGGTTCGACTATCGATTTTGATATTCATACATGAAAAAAGCAGACCGTCTGCTAAACTGTCTATTAATTTTTCTCCGTGAGCACTAAGCATGATACTCGCTACTGCGGGTTAGGTTGTAGGAAGGTAAGGTATTCGGTAAAAGTTATGACTTTATACAAATTGGTTATGTTCACCAACGTATTGACTCTCTAGTTTAATATTCAAATGGTGAATTAAGGCGTCTATTGCCAATACTGTTCAGCAGACTTAGTCCTTGAATTTCAGGCTTGACTCTCGGAATCACGACTATAGTTGAAGCTGTTGACGTAGCCGATAGGCTATCGAAGTAGCTGGTCACGTGCTCGAAAGTTTTGACACTCGATCTTCTAACTCACAGACGAAACTAACTAGACCGTTACTAAAATGTTTACTAATTTGATTGTATGAACACGATGTTATACCGACGATACTGCAGGGTTATATTATCGGAAGGTAAGGTATCCGTTTAAGAGTTATACGTTATACCAGTTGGTAGCATTCTTAAACGGTTTTGACGCTCAACCTTAATATTCATACCAAGAATTAAGGTGAAAATTGCCAACACTGTTCAGAGGATTTACACCTGGAATTCCAGGCTTGACTCTAGGAATCACAACTATAGTTGATGTTATTGACTCAGCCGCTCGACTCTCAAAGGAGGTGGTAATGATCTCGTATGGTTAGACACTCGATCTTCTAATTCATGTATCAAAATATGGTATGCCTCTGCTTTAATGTCTACCGATTTGGTTCCGTGAGCACTAAGCATGACACTCGCAAAAGCGTGTTATGTTCATGGAAGGTATCGTAATCAGTGAAAAGAATGACACTATACCAATTGATAATGTTCCCCGACGGATTGACGTTCTACTTTAATATTCATATCCTGAATGAAGGTGTCTATTGCCAATTCTGATCAGCCGATTTACTCTCCGAATTCCTAGTTTGACTCCCGGAATTTCCGGGCCGGTAAAGCTATTCGCTTAGTCGTTGGTCCCTCACATGAGGAGGCAACGTTCTCGAGCGGTTTGTCGCTTGATATTCTAATTCGTACATGAAGTTAAGGTGCTCGTCACTGGAATGAATGCAATTTTCTGTCTCAGAACACAGAGTTATTCACTCGAAACAGCGATTTTGCTTCTCCGAATGTAAGGCCATCGGAAAAGTGTTGGGCTTTATCCAAACTCGCAATGATGTCAAATGGATGGGGCTCTACTTTAATATTCAATCCTCAATTAAGGTGTCTGGCACCATATCTGTTCCGCGATTTGCACCCGGAATACCCGAAATGACTTTCGGAATCACATGACCTTCGGTAAAAAGTTGACTCTATACCAATAGGTACCGTCCTGCAACGGATTGACTCGATAATTTGTTATTTAAATCGCGAGTTAATGTCTCTATTTATAGTACTGTATAGTGGATCTACTCTGGAGGCTTCGCTCTCGGAATCACACGGTAGGTGAAGTATTGACTAAGGCGTTCGTCTCTAACAGATGTGGCTTCAATCTCGAACACCATGAATCTCGATATTCTAATTCACACTGGAATTTAAGGTGCCGTCACGAAATTCTATGCCAGTTCGCATCTGGGAACGCGCAGTTATACTCCCGGTAGAGTGGGTCTGTTTTTCGGAGTGCAAGGAATTCTGTACGGCATTTAATCCTACACGAATAGTTAATGTTCTACAATGGCTTGATGGCCTGCTTTAATATTCAGACCGTGAAATAAGGTGTCTATTGGTAATACTATTCAACAGATTTACTCGTTAAATACCGGAGTTGGCTTTCGGAATTATAGGATAAGTGAAGCTATTATGTTCTCGAACGGTTTGACAATTGATCTTCTAACTCATACGTGAAATTAAGGTGCCCGTTACTAAAATGTGTACTAATTTGTATCCCTGATTACGAAGTTATACTCTCGATATCGCGGATTAGGTACTCGGAGGGATTGGTCATCGGTAAAATGTTTGCTTTATAACATCTGATATCGTTCTCAAACGGTTTCACGCCAACTGTAATAATGGAAACGCGAATTAAGATGTCCGTTGCCAACAGTATACAACGGATTTACTCCTGATATACCTAGTGTGACTCTCCGAATCACTAGTATAGGTGAAGCTATTGAATTAACCGTTCGACTCTAAAGAAGGTGATAACGGCCTCGAACGGTTTGACACTACATATTCTAATTCTTAAATGATTTTAAGGTGGCATCACTAAAATGTACTCTAATGTGTTTCCCTAAACACGAAGTTATATCGTCTATACGGGGGGTTAGACTCTCGCATGGAAAGGCTTTCTGGAGGACGCTTGACATTATAGCCATTGGTATCGTCCTCAAACGGTTTGACGCTCTACTTTAGCATTGAAGTAGTGAATTAAGGTGTATATTGCCAATACTGTTCAGCGGATTCACCCACCAATACCTGGCTTGACTCTTGGAATAGCCGGATAGGTGACGCCACTGACTTAGCCTTTCGAATCTAAAAGATGGTGGTAACGTTCTACAACGGTTCGACTCTCGATTTAGGTAGTCACACATAAAAAGAAGGTCTCGCGCTTGCTAAAATGTCTACTAATTTGTTTCATGGACAATAAGCAAGAGATTGTCTAAAGCGGGTTAGGATCTAGGAAGTTACGTCCTTCGGTAAAGATTTGACAGTATATCAATGGGTAACATTCTCCAAGGTTTGACGTCCAACCTTAACATTCGAATACTGAATGATAGTATTTATTGCCAACACTATTCGGCAGATTTACTCCCGGAATACCTCGTCTGTATCTCGGAATCACTGGATAGGTGAAGCTATAGACTCAGCTGTTCGACTCGCAAAGAAGGTGCTAACGTTTTCGAACGGTTTGGCCCTCGATCTTCTTATTCATAGATGAAATTAAGGTACCGTTTCCGCAATTTATACTAATTTGTATCTCTGAACACGAAGTTACACTCTCGATGTAGTGGGTTAGGTTCTCGGAGGGTAGGGCCGTTCACCAATACGTAATGTTCTACAACAGCTTGACGGCCTGTTTCAATATTCAAACCGTGCATAGATGAGTCCATAGCCAATACTCTTAAGCGGATTTACTTCCGGAATTCTAGTGTGTGTTGAATTCTAGGTGCTATCGACACAGCTGTGTGTCTCTCAAAAAACGTGGTGAAGTTCTGGAACGGTTTGTCCCTCGATTTCGTATTTCATACTTGAAACCATGGAGCCCAAAAATGAATACTAATGAGTTTCTCTGAAGACGAAGTTATACTCCCGATATGGCCGGTTAGATGCACCGAAGGTAAGGTTTTTTGTAAAGAGTTTTGACTCAATACCAATACGTAGCATTCTCTGGTGATTTAATTTCCAAGATTAATGCTTATACCCAGAATTTATGCGTCTATTGCGAATAATATTTAGCAGATTTACTACCGGAATACCTCATTTGACTCTCCGAACCACTGGATATGTGAAGCTATAGACTTACCCGTTCGTCTCTCTCAGCATGTGTCATCGATCTCGAACATTGTGACTATCCGTCTTGTAATTCATACGTGATGCGATGCAGCCCGTCACTGAAATGGAGACTATTTTCATTTTTTGAACACGAAGTGATTCTCTCGAAACAGTGGGTTACCATTTTGGGATGGTATGGTCTTCGGTAAAGCGCTTGACATTCTAGCAATTGGTAACGATATCGAACTGTTTGACGCTGTATTTAAATATGCAATCCGCGAATTAAAGTGTCTACTACTAATACTGTTCAGCGGATTTTCCCTGGGAATACCTGGTTTCACTATTGGAATCACAGGATGGGTCAAACTATTGACATATGCATTCGTCTCACGCAGAAGGTGGCAACGTGCTCGAGCGGTTCAACCGCCGATTTTCTGATTCATGCATGAAATTTAGTGACTCGTCACTAAAATGGATACTAATTTTCTTCATAGAACACCAACTTATATTCTCGATGCAGCAGGTGAGGTTCGCGGAAGGTACGGCCTTCAGTAATGTGTTTGACTCTGTACCAATGGACAATGTTCTCAAACGACTTGCCGCTCTACTTCACCATCCATACCGTGATTTAAGGTGTCTATTGGCAATACTGTTGTACGGATTTACTCCAGGAAGACCTGGTTTTAGTCTCTTAAACACTGGATAAGTGAAGCTCTTGACTTAGCCCTTCGTGTCTCACAGAAGGTGATATCGTCCTCGAACAGTTTTTCCCTCGACCTTCTAATTCATACATGTAATTTAGGTGCCGTCACTCTAATTTATACTGATGTGTTTCTGTATCAATTAAGTTACACCTTTACACCTTCGGTACGGCGGGTTTGCTTCCCGGTCGGTAAGGCTTTCTGTAAAACGCTTGACTTTGTAGTAACTGGTATTGATCTCAAACTGGGTGAACTTCTATTTTAAAATGCAACCATGGAGTAAGGATTCTGTTGCCATTACTGAGCAGCTGATTTCTCCAGGAATACCTGGTTTGTCTCTCGATATTACAGATGGGTGAATCTACTGACTAAGCCGTTCTATTCTCAAAGTAGGTGGTCACGTTCTCGATGGTTTGACTTTTTGTATTGCTATTCATGCAAGAATATACGCTATGAGTCTACATTAATGTCTTCTATTTTGTTTACGTCATCAATGAGCAAGACACTCCTACAGCGCGCTAATATTCTTGGCAAGTAAGGGGTTCAGTAAAAAGAATGACTTTATACGAAATACTTATGACTTCAAACGGTTTGACGCTTTACTTTACTATCCCAACAGTGAATTAACGTGCCTATTGACAATACTGTGCTGCGGATTTACTCCCGGAATACCTGGTTTACCTCGCGGAATCTCAGGATGGTAGAAGCTATTGACTTAGCCGATTGAATCTCAAAAGTAGTGATAGTGCTCTCAAACGGATTGACACTCGATCTTCTTATTCATAAAGAAATTAAGGACGCCGTCACTAAAATGTTTACTAATTTGATCCTCTGAACACGAAGTTACACTTTCGATGAAGCGGGTGAAGTTCGCAGGAGGTACGGTCTTCGGTACGACGTTCGACTTTATAACAAATTGTAACGTTCACAAACGGTTTGACATTGAATTTTAATATTGAAACCGTGAATTGAAGTGTCTGTTGCCGAGACACCTCAGCGAATTTGCTCCAGGAACACCTGGTTTGACGCTATGAATCACTGGATAGGTGAATCTATTGACTTAGAAGGTCATCTCTCACAGATGGTGGCAACGTTCGCGAAGGGTTTAATGCGCGATCATATAATTTATACATGAACTTAAGGTGTCCCTCATTGAAATGAATACTAATTTCGTTCTCTGAACACGAAGTTATACTCTCGATACAGCGGGTTAGATTTTCGGGGGTAAGGTCTTCGTTAAAACATTTGAATTTATACCAATTGGTAACACTCTCAGACGGTTTGACGCTATACCGTAATAATAAAACCGTGAATTAACGTGTCCCTTGCCAAAACTCTTCAGCGGAAGTACTCCCAGAGTACCTGATTTTTCTCTCCGAATCACAGGATGGTTGAGCTATTGATTCTGCCGTTCGTCTCTCACAGAAGGCGGTAACGTCTCGAGCTGTTTGGCACTCGATCTACTAATTCATGCATGAAATTAAGGTGCTCGTCTCTGAATGAATACTAATTTCTTTCCCTGCACACGAAATTATACTCACGATACAGCGGGTTAATTTTTTCAGTGGGTAAGGTCTTCGGCAAAATGTTTGACTCTATACGAATAGGTATCGTTCTACAACGGTTTTACGCCCTAAATTAAAATTCTAACCGAGAACTATGGTGTATTTGGCAACATTGTTGCACGGATTTACTCCAGGAATGTGTTGTTGGACTTTCGCAATCAGCCGATATATGATGCTATTGCATTAGCGGTGCCGCTAGCAACAAATATGATAACACTCTGGCACAGTTTGGCCGGCGATCATAAAATTCCTACATGAAATTATCGCGTCCGTCAATAAAATGGGTAGCAATGCCTTTCTCCGAACACGAAATTATACTCTCGAATCGGCGGGACTGGTACACTGGAGGTATGTTTTCTGTAAATAGTTTGACTCTACAACAATATGTATCGCCCTACGGCGGTTTGACGTTTAGCTTTAATATTCAATCCTAAATTAATGTGTTTAGTTCCAATAATGTACAGGGCATTTACACCCGGAATACCTGCTTCGACTTTTGGAATCATAGGATGGTGAAACTATTATTTTATCCGTTCGATTTTATGGAATGTGGCACCGATCTCGAAAGGTTCAACCCTCGATGTTGCAATTCATTCACGAAACTGAGGTTCCCGTCATTAGAATGCATAGTAATTTGTCTTTCTAAACAGGAAGTTATACTCTCGATACAGCGGGTTATCATTTCGGGGGGTAAGGACTTCGGTAAAACTTTTGGCTTTACAGATATTGGTAACGTTCTCAAACGGTTTGGCGCTCTATATTTAATATTCAAACCGTGAATTATGATGTCTATAACTAATACTGTTCTCCGTATTTACTGCCGGAGCACATGGTCTGACTCTCGGAACCGCTGGATAGATGAAGCTATTGTGTTATATATGCGATTTCACGACGAGGGTAGTAACGTTCCAGAACGGTTTCACCCTCGATCTCCTAATTCATACATGAAATTAAAGTGCCCTTCACTGTAATGTATACTAATTTGTACTTCTGAGTACGAAGGAATACTCTAAATACATCGGGGTTAAGATCTGGTAGGGTAACGTTTTGAGTGAAACTTTTGACACTATCCCAATATTTATCGGTATACAAATATTTGACTGTGTATTTGAATTTTCTAACCGTGAACTAAGGTGTACATCCGTCTGTGAGAGGCGAACGGCTAAGGCAACAGCTTCACTTTTCCTGTGGTTCGGAGAGACAGCCCGTGAAAACCTAGAGTAAGCTAGCTGAAGAATATTGCCAATAGTCACCTCAATTCACGGTTTGAATATTAAAGCAGCCCGTCAATCTGTTTGTGAACCTTACAATTTTTAGTAGGTCAAACGCTTTACCGAAGGCTGTAGCTTCCGCGAAGCTCACTCGCTTCATCGAGAATATAATTTCATATTCGGTGGATGAAATTAGTAAACATTTTAGTGACGACGACCTTAATTTCTTTGTGAATAAGAAGATCAAGCGACCGGCTGCTGGAGAAAGTTACCACCTTCATTGATATCCAAACGGCTATGCCAGTAGCTTCAAACATTCTGTGATTCAAAAAGATAAACGAGGTATTCCGGGATGAAATGCGCTGTACAGTACTGGCAATAGATACCCTAATTCGCGGATTGAATATTAAAATAGAGAGTTACACGGCGTGAGAACGTTCCAATCGCTATAAAGTCAAACATTTTTCCCAATACCTTAATGTCCGAGACGCTAGCCCGATGTATCGAGAGTATAGCATCGTGTTTAGAGAAACACAATAGTATACATCATAGTGATGGGCACCTCAAAATCATGTATGAATAAGAAGACCGCGTGTCAAGCCGCTCGCGAACGTTTCCTCCGTCTTGATGTTCGAACCGCTAAGTCAATAGCTTCACTTATCCTGTTATTCCGAAAACCAAACCAGGTATTACGGGACACAATAAGCTGCACACTATTGGTAATGTACACCTTCATTTACGGTATGCATATTGAAGTACAGAGTGTAACCCTTATAGAATGTTACCTATAGGTATAATGTCAAAAGTTTCACCGAAGACCCTACTCTCCGAGAACCAAACCCCCTGTATTTAGAGTATATCTTCGTGATCAGAGATACAAATTCGTATACATTCGAGTGGCGGCACCTTAGCTTCGTGTATGAATTAGAAGATCGATGGTCAAACCATTCGGGAATGTCACCACCTTCATCTACGGTCGAACGTCTAAGTCAATAGTTTCATCTACCCTGTCATTCCGAGAGTAACACCAAGTGTTCCTGGAATAATCAGCTGAACAGTATAGGCTATAGACAGCTTATTTGACGGTATAAATATTAAGGAAGAGCGTCGCAACCTTAGAGAGCGTTACCAATTTGTATAAAATCAAACGTATTAGTGAAGGCCTTACCTTCCGCGATCCTCACCGGCTTCATCGAATGTATAACATCGTGTTCAGAGAAAGATGTAGGTGCTCATTTCAATAACGGAGACAATAACCTCATGTATAAGTTAGAAGGTCGGTGGTCAAACATTTCGAGAATTTTGCGACTTTCTGTCAGAGACGATCTGCTAAGTCAATAGATCCATCTATCCTGTGATTCCGAAAGTAAAACCAGGTATCCCGGGAGTAAATCCACTGATCATCTTGGCAATGGACACCTCAATTTACGGTTCGAACATTAAAGTATCGCGTCAAATCGTTTGAGAGCGTTACCAATTGGTATAACGACAATTTTACCGGAGATCTTACCTTGAGAGAACCTATGTCGCTGTTGCCACTGTCTTAGTTGTCAATCACGGAAAGAGATTAGTAGACATTATAGCGGACGCACACCTTATTTTAATGTGTGAACAGAATTATCGAGAGTCAAACCGTCCGAGAACGTTACCATCTCCTTTGAGAGTCGAACGGCTCAGCCAATAGCTTCACCTATCCTGTGATTTCGAGAGTCAAACCTGGTATTCCGGGAGAAAATCCGCTGATCAGTATTGGCAATAGACAACATTTATTCGCGGTATGAATATTAAAGTAGGGCGGCAAACCGTAGGAGAAATTTACCAAATGGTATGATGACTAAATTCTTACCGGACACTTTATTTTCCGCGAACATAACACGGTGTATCGAGGGTATAAATAGGTATTTAAATAAGAATATTTGTATTCATTTTAGGGACGGGCACCATAATCTCATGGATGAATATGGAGGTTGCCAGTCAATCCGTTCGAGAACGTTATATCCTACTTTGAGAGACGCACAACTAAGTCAGTACCTTCACCGACTCTGTTATTCCGATAGTCAAACCAGGTATGCCCGGAGAAAATCCGCTGAGCAGTATTGGCAATAGAAGTCTTAATTCTCGGTTTGAATATTAAAGCGGAGCATCAGATCGTTGTACAGCATTACCTATTCGTATAGTGCCAACATTTTACCGAAGACCTTCCATTCCGTGAAGCTAACCCGCGCATCGAGAGTATAACTACGTGTTCATAAAATCACGTTAGTATAGATTTTAGTGGCGGGAACCATTATATAATGTGTGAATTCGACGATCCAGTGTCAAATCTTACGAGAACGTGACTACCTTCCTTGAGATTCGAACAGCTGACACAATAGCTTCTTTGACAGTCGAACGGCTAGGTCAATAGCCACTCTTATCCTGTGACTCCGAGAGGCAAATCAGGTAATACCGGAGTAAATCCGCTGAAGAGTATTGGCAATTGACACCTTATTTCCCGGTATGAATATTAAAGCAGGGCATCAATCCATTGAAGAGCATTACCTATTCGTATAGTACCAAATGCTTTACTGAAGAGCTATCATTTGGTGAAGCTAACCCGCTGTATCGAGAGTATAACTTCGTGTTCAGAGGAGCAAATTAGTATACATTTTAGTGACGGAGAACTTTATTTCATGTATGAATTAGGTGATCGACGATCAAACCGCTCGAGAACGTCACCACCTTCTGTGAGTCCCGAACGGCTACGTCAACAGCTTCACTTATCCCGCGATTCGGGGAATCAAACCAGGTATTCTAGGAGTAAGTCCGCTTTAGAATTTTGGCAACAGATGCATTCACTCACTGTTTGAATGTCAAAATAGAGCGTCAAAACGTTTGAGTACGTTACCGGTTGCTATAAAGCCAAAGGCATTACCGAAGGCCTTACTCTCTGAAAAAATAACACGCTGTATCGAGATTATAACTTCGTGATCAGGGAAAGAAATCGTTATTCATTTTAGTGACGGGTACCATAACTTCAGGAGATTGATGGTCAAACCGTTCGAGGACGTTACCGCGCTCCTTGAGAGTCGAACGTCTAAGGCAATAGCTTGACCTACCCTGTGATTAGGAGGGGCAGGCCATGTATTCCGGAATTAAATCAGCTAAATACTATGGGCAGCAGACACCTGAAATCACAGTTTGAATTTTAAATCAGGCCGTCAAGCCGGTGTGGAATATTGCCTACTCCAGTAGGGTTAAACTGTTTAGAGAATGCCTGACCCTTCGAAAAACTAACCCGTTGTATCCAGAGTATAACACCGTGTTCAGAGGTACAAGCTATGATCGAGACGCGCACCAGAATTTCATGTGTGAATTAGAATATCGAGAGTCACAGCTTTGGGGAACGGTACGACGTTCTGTGAGAGGCAAATGGCTTAGGTAACATCTTCACCTATCCTGTGATTCGGAGAGTCAATCCTGGAATTCCAGAAGTAAATCCGCTGAACAGTATTGGCAATTGACATCTTAGTTAACAATTTCAATATTAAATAAGAGAGGCCACATGTTGGAGAACATAACCGATTTTTATAAAGTCATACTATTTACTGGATACCTTGCATTCCAAGGATCTAATACGCTGTAGCGAGTGCCATGCTTAATGATCCCGGAAACAAATTGGAAGACATTTTAGCGAACGAACACCACATGCTTGTGAATAATTATCATCACCGTGAGTCAAAGCGTTAGAGAGCGTTACTACCTTCTGTGAGAGACGATTGTTTAAGTCAATAGCTTCACCTTTCCTGCGATTCAGAGAGTCAAACCAGGTATTTCGGGAATAAATAGATGAACAGTGCTGGTAATAGGCACTTTATTCACGATTTGATTATTAAAATATAGCGTCAAACCATTTGAGATCGCTACAAATTCCTATAATGTTAAACGTATTGCCGAAGACCTTACCCACAAATATACTAACCCGCTGTGTTGTGAGTGTAACATCGTGTTCAGTGGGGCGAATTAGAATTGGGTATAGATCCAAGCTCATTAATTTCTAGTATGAATTAGAAGATCCAGTGCAAACCGCTCGAGAATGATGCCGCCTTCTGCGGGGGACGGACCGCTTAATCAATAGCTTCGCTGTACACTATTGGCAATGGACACATAAATTCTCGGTATGAATATTAAAGTAGATCGTGAAACCGTTTGAGAATGCTACTAAATGGAATAACGTTATACTCATCAATGGATGCCTTACCGTCCGAGAATGTAACCCTCAGTATCGACGGTATAACTTCGTGGTTATAGAATCCAATTAGTAAACATTTTAGTGCCGGGCTCGTTAGTTTAATCTATGAATAAGAAGATCGAGTGTCAAACCGTTCGAGAACGTTACCAGTTTCTTCGAGAGTAGGTCGGCTGCTTCAATAGTTTCACCTATATTCGTGATTCCAAGAATCAAGCCTGGAATTCCAGAAGGAAGTCCGCTGAACAGTATTGGCAATGGACACCTAAATTCTCGGCTTGGGCACCGAAGTTGGAAGACAAATCGTCGGGCAACATTAGAAATTGTTATAGAGTCATCCTTTTTACAGACTACTTTTCCTTCCGAGGACATAACCGACTGCATGGAGTGCCTTGCTTTGTGTTGAAATTAGTAAATTGATATTCATTTTGGAGGCGAGCACCTTATATTTATGTATGAATAATGAGTTAGAGGATCAGACCGATCCAGAGCATTACCACGTTCTCTGAGAGTCGAACGACTAAGTCAGTAGTTCTTGCTATCCTGTGATTCGGATTGTAAATCCAGGTATACCGGGAGTAAATCCGCAATAATGTATTGGCATTATACACCCTATTTCACGGCATAGATACTAAAGTACAGAGTCAAACCGCTGTAGAACGTTTGCACCTTCTTTCAGAGTCGAATAACCGAGTCAACGGCATCACCCAAGGTTGTGATTTCAAGCGTCAAGCCTGGTATTCCAGCAGTAAATCCGCCGAGCAGTATTGGCAATATAATACTTGCATGAATGCTAAAGTAGAGAGTCAAACTGTTTCAGAGTATTACCAATTGGTATAAAATCAAACGTTACGCTGAGGACCGAAAACTCCGAAAGCCAAACCCACTGTATCGAGGGTATAACAACGTGATCAGAGGAACAAATTAATGAACGTTTTAGCGACGCGCACCTTAATATCATGTACGAATAGGAAGATCAGGATTTATACGATGTAAGAACGTTACCACGTTTCTTGAGAGTCGCACTCATACGTCAATGGCATCGCACATCTGTGATTCCGAGAGTCAAACAAGGTATTCCTGGTGAAAATCCGCTGAACAAAATGGCTATAGGTACCTTAACATATGGCCCGATTATTAATCAACAGAGTCAAACCGATGTACAACGATTCCAATTGCTATTAAGTCAAACTTTTTACCGAAGGCCGAAGGTTCAGAGGTACGAACTAGTATACATTTTATTGACGAGCATCTTAAATTGATGCATGAATTGGACAGTCGAGAGCCAAACCGTTCGAGAACTTTACCACCACCTTTGAGATTCGAACGGCTATGTCAATAGCTTCATCTATCCTAAGATTCCGAGAATCAAACAAGGCATTCAAGTGTACGGCCGCTGTACAGCAATGGCAATGGACACTTAAATTCTCGGCATGGGCATTAAAGGTAGGAAGTAAAATCGTCGGAGAACATTATAAATTGTTATGGAGTCATTCTCCTTACAGACTACGTTACATTCCGAGAACGTATTTCGCTGTATCGAGAGTATGTCTTCGCGATAAGCGAAACAAACTAGTATACATTTGAATGACGGGAAGCATAATTTCATATTTCAATCAGAATATCGAGTGTCAAACCGTTCGAGCACGAGACCGTTACGAATTCGTATCGAGTCAAACCTTTTAACGAAGGCCTTACATGCCGTGGATCTAACCCGCTGTATCCAAAGTGTATGAAGATGTTCTGAAGAACAAATGAGTATACATTTTAGTGCCGTGCACCTTAATTCCATGAATGAAATAGAAGTTCGAGTGTCAAACAGCTCCAGAACGTTACCACCTTCATTGGGGTTCGAACGGCTAAGTCAATAGCTACACCTGTCCTGTGATTCCGAGATTGAAACGATGTACTCCAGGTGTAAATCCGCTCTACAGTATCGGCATTATAAACCCTACTTCCCGGTATGAATATTAATGGACAGGATCACACAGTTGTGCCACGTTACGTTCTGGTATAGAGGCTAACGCTTCACCGACGGCCTTACCCTCCAAGATGCAAGCCCGCTGTATCGAGAGAATTACTTTGTGGTCAGAACAGGAAAATAGTATAAATTTTAGAAACGGACAGCTTAATTTCATCTATGGGTCAGAAGATCGAGGGTCATACCGTTCGGAGATCGATAGCACCTCCTTTGAGGGTCGAAAGGTTAAGTAAATATCTGCACCCATCTTGCGATTCTGAGAGTCAGACCATGTGTTCCGGAAGTAAATCCGCAGAAAAGAATTGGTAATTCATACCTGCATTCACGGTTTGAATATTAAAAGAGTGCGTCGAACGGTTGCAGAACGTTAACACCCTCTTTGAGATTGGAACGGATAAGTCAATGGGATCACCTAGCCAGTTATTCTGAGAGTCATACCAGGTTATCCTGGAGTAAAGACGAACCGAGAAGTCAATAGCTCCACGTACCCTGCGATTCCGAGAATGAGGCAGGTATTCCGGGAGCAAATCCGCTGCACAGTATTGGCATTAGGCACTTTATATCACGGCATGAATAATAATGAAAGGAGCCAAACAATTTGAGAGCGATAACAATTTCTATCGAGTCAAACAGTTACCGAAAGCCTTACCTACGGTGAATCCAACCTGCTGTGTTGATAGTATAACACCGTGTTCAGTGGGTCCAATTAGTTTACGTGTTAGCGACTGGCATATTTATTTCGTGTATGAAATAGAAGTTCGAGGTTCAGACCGTTCAAGAACGTTACCACCTTCTTTATCAGTCGAGTGGCTAAGTTAATAGCTTCACCTATCCCGCGATTCCGAAATTCCAACCAGGTCTTCTTGAAGTAATTACACTGATCAGTATGGGCAAAATACACCTTAATTCACGATCTGGATAGTAAAGTTGAGCGTCAAACCGCTTGAGACGATTGCCATATAGTATAAAGTCAAACACCTCATGGCCTTTCCTTCGGAGATGTTATCCCATCGTAGCGAGAGTATAACTTGGTGTTCACGGGGCGAAATTAGTAAACATTTTGGTGACGTGGTCCTAAGTTTTATAATTAATAACAGGAGCGGGGATCACACGGTTCGAGAAAGATACCACCTTTACAGAGACTGGAAAGCCTACGTCAATAGCTTCATATATCCTGTGATTGCAAGAGGCAAAGGCGATATTTCAGGAGTAAATGCATTGCATAGTATTGGAAATATAAATACCTTAATTCGCGGATTGGATATTAAAATAGAGCATTACGTCGTGTGAGAACGTTACCAATCGTTATATCGTCCAACGTTCTTTCCGAAATACTTACGGGCCGAGAAGCTGACCTGCCGTGTGAAGAGTAGAACGTAGTGTTTAGAGAAACACATTAGTACTCAATTTAGCGACAGCACCTTGCCTTCATGTATGAATAAGGAAATCGAAAGTTATACCGTTAAACATCGTTACCATCTTCATGGAGAGTCGCACAGCTACGGCAATAGCTTCACCTACCCTGTGATTCCGAGAGTCAAACAAGTCATTACTGGAGCAAGTCCGCTGAATTATAAAGGCAAATGACACCATAAATCACGGTGTGAGTATTAAAGTAGAGAGTCAAACTGTCACAGATCATTATCAATTGGTATACAGTCACTCTTTTCACCAAAGGCTTTGCCTTCGGAGAATATAACTCGCTGCATCGAGATAATAATTTCGAGTCCAAGGAAACATATTAGTATTCATTTTAGTGACGTACACCTTAATTTCGTGTACCAATTAGAAGAGCGAGCGTCAAACCGTTCCACAACGTTACCACGTTCTTCGAGAACTGAACCTCTAGATCAATAGCTACAACTGTCTTGTGATTCCGATGGCCAAAGAAGGTATTCCGGGTGCCAATCCACTTAACACTACTGACAACGGACACCTTAATTCGCGGTATGAATATTAAAGAATACCGTCAAGCCGATGTGGACAATTACGCATTGATGTTGTTTCAAACTCCATACAGAAAGTGTAACATTCCTAGAAACTAACCCGCCGTATCGAGAGTATAACATCGTGACCAGAGAAACACACTAGTATTCATTTTAGTGACAGCCACATTAAATTCATGTATGTGTTAGAAGCTCGAGTGTCATACCTTTGCAGAATGTTACCACCTTCTGAGGGACGAGCAGCTAACTCAATAACTTCACCTATCCTGTGATTCCGAAAGTCAATCCATGTATTCCGAGAGTTAATCGGCTAAACGGTATTTGGCAATAGACACCATAATTCACTGTTTGTATACTAAATTAGAGTGTCTATTCACCTGAGATGGCTACCAATTGGTATAAAGCCATACTCTTCCTCGCATACCTTACCTTCCGAGAACATAGGGCGTAGTACCGTGAGTATAGTATCCCGTTAAGGGAAACAAATGTGTATACACTTTAGGACAGGTCCCTTAAATTCATGTATGAATTAGAAGATCGAGGGTCCAACCGTTAGAGAACGTTACCACCTTCTCAGTGAGACGAACGGCTACGTGACTAGCTGAACCTATTCTGCGATTCGGAGTGTCAAAGAATGTCATCCGGGTGTAGGTCCGCTGTAGAGCTTTGGCAATAGACCCCTTAATTCACGGTTTGAATATTAACGTAAAGAGCCAAACAGATGCAGAACGTTACCCATTCGTGTAAAGTCAATCCTTTTACCGAAGATTTTATGTTCCGAGATCCTAACCTGCTGTATCGATAGTCGAAATTCGTGTTCAGTGAAACAAACTATTATTCCTTTTAGTGAACAAGACTTTCATTTCATGTACGAATAAGAGATCGATAGGCATAATGCTCCAGAACGGGAGCATCCTTCGGGAATCGCAAAGCTATGTCAATAGCGTCACCAGTCCTGTGATTCCCAGAGTCTCGTCTGGCACTCCAGGAGTTGGAGTGGACAGCCAAACTTTTTGAGCACATTTCCAAATGGCATATAGTCTAACTTTTTACCGGATTCCCTATCTTCCAAGTGCCAAACCCGCGGTGGCGAGTGTAATTCTTGGTGCTCACGGACACAAATAGTAGACATTTTAGCAGACGGACTCCTCATTTTCATGTATGAACAGAATTATCGGCAGTCGAATCGTTCGAGAACGATCCCACCTTATTTGACAGTCGAACGGCTAAGACAACAGCTTCACCTATCCTGCTATTCCGATAGGCAAACCAGGTACTCCGGGAGTCTATCCGCTGTACACTACTGGATATGGATACAATAATTCCCGGTTTAAATATTAAATTAGAGCGTGAAACCACTTGTGAACGTTACCACTTGGTACAAGGTCAAACGTTTTACCAACTACCTTATCCTCCGAGAACCTAATCTGCTGCGGCGAGTGTGTTCCATAGTGTAAACGGAAACAAAGTAGCATGAATTGTATTGTCGGGCACCTTAATTTCAAGCATGAATGAGATGTTCGGGAGACAAACCGTTCCAGGACGGTACGAATTGTTATTGAGTCAAACTTTCTGCCGAAGGCCATACATTCCGAGAAGCGGACCCGCCGTATGGTGTGTATAACTCCGACTTCGGAGAAGCTAATTAGTATGAATTTCAGCCACTCTCACCTTAATTTCATGTATGAATTCCATTGTCGCGTGTCAAACGGCTCGGGAACGTGACCACCTTCTTTGGGAGTCGCGCGGCTAAGTCAGTAGCTACACGCATCCCGAGATTAAGGGAGTCAATCCACGTATTCCTGGAGTAAATCCGCTGAACCTAATTGGCAATACGCACCATATTTCACGGTTTGAATATTAATGTAAAGCGTGAAACCGTTTATGAACCTTACCAATTGGTATAAGGTCAAACTTTTTACCGATGCCCTTACCCTCCCAGAATCCAACCCGCCAAATGGATAGTATAATATTGTGTGCTGCGAAACATACTAGTATATATTTAAGTGATGGGCACATTATTTTCATGTATGAATTAGAATGTCGAGTGTTAAGCCGTTAGAGAACGATCCCACCTTCCTTCAGAGTCGAGCGCCTAATTCAATAGCTTCTCCTATCAAGTGGTTCGGAGAGTCAAACCAGGTACACTGGGAATAAATCCGCTGTAATGTATCGGCAATAATATCCTACATCCTGGTATAAATATAAAGGTACAGGGTCACACAGGTGTACAACGTTTCCTATTGGTATAGGGTCTACCTTTTCACCGAAAGCCGTACATTCCGAGAAACTATCCCGCTGTATCGAGAGTATAACTTCATGGTGAGAGAAGCACAATAGTATAAACTTTAGTGACGGGCAACTTAATTTCATGTGTGGTTCAGAAGGTGGAGGATCAAACCCTGAAAGAACGCTAGCAACTTCTTTGTGAGGCGTACGGCTAAGTCAATAGCTTCACCTATACAGACTCTACAGGAATACAGACACCTTAATTTATAGCTTGCATTGTTAAATATGGCGTCAAACCGTTTGAGAGCGTTACCAATTGCCATAAGGTCAAACGATTTACCGAAGGCGTCAATATTCGCGAGCCTCACCCGCTACATCGAGGTTATACCATCGTGTTCAGAGAAATAAATTGTTATTTATTTCAGTGTTCTGCACCTTAATTTCATGTATAAATTAGACGATCGAGAATAAAAACGTTCGCGACCTCTATTCCCCTCTATTATATTCGCCCAGCTAAGCCAATGGCTTCCCATATCCTTTGTATTCTAGGGTGATTGCAGGAATGCCTGGAGTAAATCCGCAGAAGAGTGTTGGCAATATGCACCTTAATACACCGTTTGAATATTGAAGTGGAACATCAAACCGTTGTAGAGTGTTACCTATTGGTATAAAGTCAAACATCTTACCGACAGTCCTACATTCGGAGACGCTAACCCGCCGTATCATGAGTATAACATTATGGACAGGGAAAGAAACTAGACTACATCTGTAGCTTCACCTATCCTGTGATTCTGAGTGTCAAATAAGGTAATCCGTGAGTAAATCCACAGAACGGTATTGGCAATAGACAATTTAATACAAGATTTGAATATTAAAGTAGATTGTCAAACCGATGTAGATTGTTACCAATTGTTACAAAGACAATCGTCTTGCCGAAGACCTTATCCCGCGAAAAACTACCCACCCGTATCGAGAGTAGAACTTCGTGTTCAGAGAATGAAGTTAGTCTCCATTTCTGTGACGAGTACCTTGACTTCATGTACGAATTAGAAGATCCAGCGTCACATCGCTCGAGAACGTTGCTCCCTTGTGTGATGGACGAACAGCTGAGTGAAGAGCTTCACCTGTCTTGTGATTCCGAGAGTCATACCAGGTATTCCGAGACGAATTCGAAAAACAGTGTTGGTAATGGACAGCTTATTTCACGGTATGAATATTAAAGCAAAGTATCAAACCGTTGTCGAGCTTCACCAATTCACATAGAGTCAAACCTTTTACCGAAGACCTTATCTGTCGTGAAGATAAACCGCTGTATCGAGAGTATAACTACGTGTCCACAGAAGCAGGATAATATACATTTTAGTGACGGGCACCAAAGTATCATGTTTGAATTGGATGATCCAGTGTCAAACCAATCGAGAACTTTACAACCTTCATTGAGTGTTGAGCGGCTTAGTCTGTAGATACTGCTATCATGTGGTTCCGAGGGTCAGGCCAGTTCCGATAGTCAAACCACAGTGCAGAATTTCCAATGGGCACGTTCATTCACGGTATGAATATTAAGGTAGAGGGTCAAACAATTGTAGAGCATTCCCTATTGTTATAGTGTCGTGTTTTTCGCAAGGCCTCACGTTTCGAGAAACAATCCCGGTGTATCTATGGCATAGCTGCGTGTTTATAGAAGAAAATGTTTATTCAATTTAGTGAGGGATACGTTTTTTTCACGGATGAGAATGGAGATCGCGAAGATCTATCTATATGTTCTTAGATCTAGAACCTATTTCACGGTATAAATATTAAAGTACTGTGGCTCAACTTTGTGGAACCTAACCAATTGGTATAAGGACAAAAGTTTTACCGATGACCCAACACTCCGAGTACCAGATCCGCGGTATCGAGAGTATATCTCCGTAATCAGAGATACAAACTGGCATACATTTTAGTATCGGTCACCTTAATTTCGCGTATGAATTAGAAGATCGAGTGCCAAACCATTGGAGATCGTTACCACCTTTTTTGAGAGACGAACGCCTAAGTCAATAGATACACCTATCCAGTGATTCCGAGGCCCACGGAATTAAATGCACTGTACAGTACTGGTAACGACACCTTAATTCACGGTATGAATATTAAAGCAGACCGTCATACTGTTGCAGAACATTACTTATTGTTATAGAGTCAAACCTTCTACCTAACGCATTACCTTCCAAGAAACTGACCCGCTGCATCGAAATTGGAACTTCATGGTGAGAGAAACAAATTGGTACACATATATGTGACGGGCACCTTAATTTCGTGTTTGAAATGGAAGATCTGGAGGCAGACTGATCCAGAAGGTTACCACATTCTATGAGAGTTGATCGTCTAAGTGAATAGCTTCACCCGTCCTGCGATTCTGTCAAGCCAACCAGATATTCCCAGAGTATATCCGCTGATCAGTACTGGCCAAAGGCACCTTAATACAGTGTATGAATACTAAAGTACTGTGCCAAACCGTTGTAGAACCTTACATACTTGTATGAAGACACGCTTCTGACCGATAGCGTCACCTTCCGAGAAGATAACGCGCTGTTTCTAGAGTATAGCTTCGTGGTTAGAGAAACACATTCCTATAAACTTTAGTGACGGCGTCATATGTTCATTCACGAATAAGAATATCGATGGTCATAGCGCTTGAGAGAATTACCAGTTCCTTTGACAGACGCACAGCTACGCCAATAGCTTCACCTCTATTGGGATTCCCAGATTAAAACATGGCACTTCAGGATTAAATTCACTGAAAAGTATTGGCAATATAAATATTAATTCACGGTACAAATACTAAAGTCGCACGTCAAATCTTTGTTGAATGTAACCTATTCACATGGCGTCAAACTTTTTACCGAAGGCCACATCTTCCGAGAAGCCCAAACCCCTACACCAAGTGTCGTGCTCAGTGTCAGCCATCGATAAAGTATTTGACCCTATACCAACAGGTAACTCTCCACAACAGTATGACTCTGTATAATAATATCAATACCGTGATATAGGGTGTCTAAGACCAATACTGTACGGCGGATTTATTCCCGGTATATCTGGTTTGATTCTCGGAATCACAGGGTATGTGAAGCTATTGACTTAGCCGTTCGAATCTCATGGAAGGTGGTAACGTTCTCGAACGCTACCACTCGCACTACTAAGTCATTCATGAAATTATGGTGCCCATCACTGAAATGTATACTAATGTGTTTCTCTGAACACGAAGATATACTCTCGATACGGATGTTTACATTGTCAGCAGGTATGGCCTTCGGTAAAAGGTTTAAATATATACAAATAGGTATCGCTCTGCAACGGTATGACGGTCTGCATTAATATTCATTCCCATAATTAAAGTGTCTGTTGCCATTACGGTACGGGACACATACTCCCAGAGTGCCTATTTTGACTCTCAGAATCTTAGAATACATAAGCTGCTAACTTAGCGGTTCGAATCCCAAAGAATGTTGTAACGTTCTGGAGCAGTTTGACTCTCGAGTTTGCTATTCAGACATGAAAATAAGGTTTCCGTCTGCTAAGATGACGACTATTTTGTTTCCGAGAGCACTAAGCAAGACACTCGCTGGTTCGGTGTTCCTGCCAGTAAGATAAGTTATTCGATAAAAGGTAAGACTTTATACCAGTTGGTAACGTTCTCGAACGGCTTGCCGCTCAACTTTAGTACCCATACTATGAATTAGTGTATGTATTGCCAAAACAGCAGAGCAGATTTACTCTCGGAATACCTGGTATGACTCGCGGAATCACAGGATAGGTGATGCTATTGCCATAGCTGTGCGACCCTCAAAGACGTTGGTAACGTTTTGGATCGCTTTGCCTCTCGATCCCCTGGTTCATATACGAAAATATGGTTTGCATCCTGTATAATTTCTACTAATTTGTTTCCGTGGATACCAAGCATGACACTCACAACAGCGGGATAGGTTCTATGAACGCAAAGTATTCAGTAATAATTGTGAATTTATACCAATTGGTTATATTCCCCATCGAATGGACTCACTATTCTAATATTCAAACCGAGATAGAAGGTGTCTATTTCCAATGCTGTTGAGCGGATTTACTCCCGGAATACCTGGTTTAGCTCTCGGAATCACAGGATATGTGAAGCTATTGACTTAGCCGTTCGTCTCTCTTAGAAGGTGGTAACGTTCCCCGAAGGTATGACCCTCGACCTTCTCATACATGCATTAAATAAAGTGACCCGTAACTAAAATGTTAACTAATTCTCTCCTCTATATACGAAGTTATACTGTCGTTACAGCGGATTTGCTTCTCGAAAAGGTACGGCCATCGGCGAAAAGTTAGACTTTATACCAACGGGTAGCGTTGTAGAACTGTGTCACCCTGTACTTTTATATTGATACCATGAAGCAGGGTTTTTAATGCCGATACAGCACAGCGGATTTAATCCCGGAATACCTAGTATGAATCTCGGAATCACAGGTTAGTTTAGGCTATTGACTTAGCTATGCGACACTCAAAGAATGTGATAACGTTATCGGACGGTTTGATACTCGACGTTCTAAGTCATACATGAAATTAAGATGCCCGTAATTAAAATGTTGTCCAACCTGTTTCTCTGAACACGAAGTTATACCCACGATACCGCGGGTTGTGGCCCGGATGGTAAGGTATGCGATAAAGCGTATGTCGTTATACAAATTGGTAACGTTCTCAAACGGCTTGACTCTCTGCATCTAATATTCATATCGTGAAATAAGGTGTCTAGTGCTAATACAGTTCCGTCGATTTGTTCCAGGAAAAGCAGGTTTGACTTTCGGAATCACAGGGTAGGTGTATCTACTAACATAACCGTTCGACTCTAAAAGAAGGTGGTATCGTTCTCGAAAGATTTGACACTCGATCTTCTAATTCATTCAGGACGGTAAGGTGCCCGAAACCAAAATGTACACTAATTTCCATTTCTGATTACGTAGTAATACTCTCGATACGGCGGAAACATTCTACGAAGGTAAAGCCTTCGGTAAAAATTTGACACTATAGCAAAAGGTTTGACCCTTTACTTTCAAATGTATACCTTGGAAAAGACTGTCTAGTGCCAATACTGCACAGCAGATTTATTCTCGGACTGGTTTGACTCACGGAATCCCAGGATGGGTGATGCTATTGTCTTAGCTCTGCGACCCTCAAAAACGGTGGTAACGTTTTGGATCGCTTTGACACTCGATCCTCCAACTTATACATGAAGGTAAGGTGCCTGTCTATAATATGTGTGCTAATTTTATTCGCTGATCACAAGGTAATGTTCTCTATACCATGGGTATGTTCACGGAGGGTAAGGCCTTCGGTAAAAGGTTTGACTCTACACGAATAGGTAATGCTCTACAACGGTTTTATGCTCTGCTTTAATATTCTTACCGTGAAACAAGCTGTCAATTGCCAATACTCTTCAGCGGATTAGTCCTGAAATACCTGGTATGACTATCGGAATGAGGGGATAAGTGAAGCTAATAAATTAGCCGCGCGAGTCTCCAAGTCGGTGGTTCCACTCTGAAATGGTTTGAACCTCGATCTTTTAATTCATACATGAAATTAATGTGCCCGTCCCTAAAATTTGAACCAATTTGTTTCCCTGAACCCAATGCTGTACTTCCGATACGGCGCGTTAGGTTCTCGGAAGGTAAGGCATACGGTAAAAAGTTTGGCGTTATACAAAATGTTAAAATTCTACAACGATTAGACAGTGAATGTTAATAATTATACCATGAAATAGGGTGTGTAATGACCATACTGAGCAGCAGATTTACTCGCGGAATGCCTGATTTGTCTCTCGGAATCAGAGGATAAGAGAATCTAATGACTAAGCTGTGCGCCTCTCAATGAGAGTTATAACGTTCTGGAAGAGTTTGCCTCTATGTCATCTAATCCAAACATGGAATTGAGGTGCCCGTCGTTATATGCAAAGTAATGTGCTTCTCTGAGCACGAGGTTATACTCTCGATACGGCGGGTTTGGTTCACGGTAGGTAAGGCTTTCTGTAAAAATTTGACTCTACAACATTAGGGAAAGTTCTATAATGGTTTGGCGCCCGACCTTAATATTCATACTGTGAATTAAGTGTCCATGGCCAGTAGTGTACAGCGGGTTGAATCCCGGAAAACCTTGTCCAACCTTCGGAGTCACAGGATAAGTGTAGCTATTGATCCAGATGTTCGGCTTTCAAGTAGGTGGTAACGATATGGATCTGTTTGACGTTCGCTCTTCTAATTCGGAAATGAAATTAAGGCGTTCATCCCTAAAATGTAAATTAATTTGTTTCCATGGACACCATCGGCATTCGGAAAAAAGAGTGACTTCATACCAATTGATAATTATCTCCAACAGTTTGACTCGCTACTTTAATGTACATACTGTGAATTATGGTGTCAATTGCCTATGTAATTCAGCGGATTTACTCCCGTAATGACTTGTTTGCATCTCGGAATCACTGGATATGTGAAGCTATTGTCTTAGCAGTGCGACTCCCAATGAAGGTGGTAACGTTGTCGAACGGTGTATCTTTCGGTCTTCTTATTCATACATTAAGTTGCGTACGACAGATCGGAGCGGCGGACTGCATGTTCTCGATAACATCATTAACCACGATTTTGGACCGTATCCATCTTTTCATTCTTTTTCTATTTATTTATACATTCTGTAATTTACTGTCATGAATGTTTTGATTTCTTTCGAAATTTCAGTTTTTAGTTGAAGAAGTTGAATTTCTTAGAAAAATTGTCTTTCGAAATGGTTGAGTGTACGTTTATGGCAATATTTTCTTAAATTGTTTGTTACTTTATATGATTGACTCTATATGTACTTGCGTTGTCAGAGTGACACAGCTGGACTTGACTTGTAGTTGCGTATGGTACATAGGAGCAACGCTAGTTGTTGGTCTACGTTAATTTCTTTACTTTTGAACTTGTTCCATTTGCATTTCCTCCCAGGTTTCTATATATTTCTTCATACAGTAATTTATTGCTGTGATTTCTTCGATTCTTTTCTCAATTCTTATTTGCTGATATAAAAAATTCGATTTTATATTGAGAGCTCCTTTGGAATTAGTTGAGTCTACGTATATGACCATATCTTGGAATGCTTGTTGTTACATTATATGATTTTGTCTATACGTACCTATGCTCCCGGAATGATACCACTGGAGCAGAATTGTAGTTCGTTACGGTATATCGGATTGTCGCGATTCGGTACTTCTCCGTATCTGTATCAGCGCACTGGTGTGACATGACCGGAGTGGACTTGTAGTTGCAAACGGTACATCGGGACGACACTACTGGATGGTTTCCTTTAATATCTTTAATCAGGACGCTGCACCGTACGCAATTCTTTCCCAGATTTCTATTACTTTCTACATCCTGTAATTTATTGTTTTGATATTTGCGATTTTTCTCAAAATTTCCAAATAGTGTTAGGAAAATTGTCCATGGAATAAGTTGAGTGTATGATTATGACATTATTTTACTAAACTTATTGTTGCTTTATATGACTGCCTGTATGCGAACCCACGTTTCCGGAGCGACACGGCTGGATTGGTCTGTAGTTGCGTACGTCAGATCGGAACCGCACTACTGGATTGTCTTCGGTATCGTCTTCAGCCTTGATTTCGTACAGTATGCATTTTTTCTAGTTTTCCATTTATTTATACATACTGTTATTTAATCTTATTATATTTTCGATTTTCTTCGAAATGTTCAATTCTTAGTTCAAAAGATTGTATTTAAAAGTGTCCTTGGAATTACTTCAGTGTATGTTTGTCACATTATTTTCTTAAACTTACTCTTATTTTTCATTTATTTATTTTACATTTTTGCCCGCAAGAGAACCTACGCTGTAGGACGGGCAGTACTTGGGAGGCCTTGGGGTTGCGTACGACAGAACGGAGAGGCGCTACTGGATTGTCTTTGTTCATTTCTTTAACCACAACATTTTCCGTATGTATTCTTTCGCAGTTTTCTATTTATTTACAAGTACTGTAATTTAGTGTCATGGTAATTGCGATTTCTATGTCATAATTATTTATTTTTATTTTATGAACCTGTATCTCTTAGTAGATCTGTCTTTGGAGATTGTTGAGTGTGCGTATATGACTATATTTTGTCAATTTCTTTGTTGTTTTCTTCGATTGTCTGTATATGTACGTACGCTGTCAGAACTGCAGCGCTGGCGATGTCTGGCATCTGCGTGCGGCAGTTCGGAGTTGCACTACTGGATGATCTTCGTTAATTTCATTATCCTTGATTTCGTACCGTATGCAATTTTTCCCTGTTTTCCATTTATTTGTATATACAGAAATTTACTGTTACGATATTTTCCATCCTCTACATAGGTATCAATTTTTAGTTTAAAATATTGTTTGCCTTAGTAAAGCAGTCGTTTCAACCAGATGACTGTACGTTTATGACATTATTTTGTTAAACTTACTGTTCTTTTATACGAGTGCCTATCTACGAACCTACGCTTCCGATACTACAGGGATGGAGTCATCTTGTTGGTGCGATCAACATTTCGGAGCGACATTACTGGATGATCCACGTTAATTTCACTAACCTTCATTTTTTCCGTATGCATGTTTTCCCCTGTTTTCAATCTGTTTATGCAATCTGTCATTTACTGTTATGTTATTTTCGAATTCTTTCCAAACTTACAATCTTCATTTAAAGAAATTGAACTTCTAAGTATAAGTACTTTTGTTTTCAGTGGAGTGTACCATAATCACGTTATTCTGTTAAACTTGATGTTATTTTATATGATTGTCTGTAAATTTACTTACGTTTCTGGAGTGTCACGGCTGGACTGGTCTTCCAGGTGCGTACGGCAGATCGGAGCGACTCTACTGGATGGCATTCGATAATGTTTTTAACGCTGAGATTGTACAGTAACAATTTTTTCCCAGTTTTTCATTTATTATTACATACTGAAAGTTACTGCTATGATATTTTCACTTCTCCTGAAAAATACATTTTCTGAAATAAAAAATTGGAGGATTTGAATAAAATCGGAAATATCATAACAGTAGATAGCAGAATGTAGAAATAAATAGTAAATATCAAAAGAATGTATTCAGCACAGTATTAAGGTTAGTGAAATTAACGAAGATAATACCGTAGTGTCGGTCCCATATGCCATATGGTCCCAAGACCATAACAGGCGTGTCACTCCGGAAGCGTATGTACGTCTAAAGAAAATTATGTAAAATAAAAATAAGTATCATCATAATATTGGCATGAATGTACACACGAGTAATTCCAAAGACACTTTCACTGGTAAATACAATTTTCTAAACCAAAAATTGAAAAAATCGTAAACATCAAGGCAGTAAATAACAGTATGTGTTAATAGATGGAGGCTGGGATAAAATGCATACGGAACAATATTAAGGTTGAAAATATTAAAAAGACCATACAACGGTGTGGCTTCGATGCACCTAACGCAACTACAAGAGCCAACAGAAGACGACACAGAATGCCGCTCCGATCAGCCGTTCGCAACTACAAGAGGACTCGTCAAATAGTTTGTAGCTTCACAGATCCTGTAACTCTGAGAATCCAGATATTCCGCGAGTAAATACGCTCTACTGAATTGGCCATGAACACCTTTATTCACGGTTTTAATATTGAAGCAGAACGTCAAACCCTTCGAGAACGTTACCAATTGGTATAAGCACAAACGGGTTACAGTAGACCTTACCATCCCAGAACCAAACTCGCTGTATCGAGAGTATGCCTTCGTGTGCAGAGAAAGAAATTAGTAATCATTTTTGCGACGTACACCTTTATTTCATGTACGAATTAGAAGATCGAGTGTCTAACGGTTCGACATCGTTATCACCTTCTTTGAATAACGCATATTTATGTCAATAGCAGCAGCTCTTCTCTGATTCCGAGAGGCAAATCATGTATTGCAGGAGCAAATGAGCTGGTCAGTATTGGCATTAGACCCCGTAACTCACACTATGGATAATAAAGTACAGAGTCAAACGGCTGGAGAACGTAACCAATTATTATTAGTATAACCATACTCCTGACCTGATAACTTACCTTCCAGGAACATAGCCCGCAGAACCGCGGGTATATCTTCGTGTTCAGAGAAGCGAATTAGTATAAATTTTTGTGACACGCACCTTAGCTACATGTATGATTAAGATGACCGAATGTCAAACCGCTCGAAAACGTTTCCACCTGCTTTTAGAGTTGAACGGCTGAGTCAACAGCTTCACCTATCCTGTAATTCCGAGATTGAAGCCTGGTGTACCAGGAGTACGTGCGCTGGAGAGTATCGATAATAGACACCTTAACTCACGGTATGAATATTACAGTAGAATGTCAATCCGTCTGAGAACATTACCAATTGGTGTAGAGTCATTCCTTATGCCACATTCGTTTTCTTCCTAGAACCTAACCCTCTGTAACGCCGGTACAACTTCGTTTTTAGAGGAACAAATTTGTAGTGATTTTAGTGACGGGCACCTTAATTTCAAGTATGAATTAGAGGATTGAGGGTCAAACCGCTCGAGGACGTTTCCACCTTCTGTGAGAGACGAACGGCTAGGACAGGAGCATAACCAATCTTGTGATTCGGAGAGACTAACCAGGTATATCATGAGTAAATCCGCTGAACCGCAGTGACAATGGACACGTTAATTCATAGCTTGAATATTAAAATAGAGCTTCAAACCGTTTGAGACCGGTACCAAATGCCATAAAATCAATCGATCTACCGAAGGCCTTAACCTTCGTAAAACTAACCCGCGGCATCCAGAGTATAAATTCGAGTACAGAGAAAGAAACTAGTATTATTTTCAGTAAGGGGCACCTTGGTCTCATGTATGAATTTGAATATCGATGGACAAACCATTCGAGAACGTTACGACTGTCTTTGAGAGTCGAACGGCTATGTCTATAGCTTTACCTCTCCTGTGATTCCTAGAGTCAAGTCAGGTATTCCGGGAGTAAGTTGGCTGAAATTTATTGGCAACTGACAACGTAATTCACGGTAACGTAGAGAATCAAATCGACTAAGAACATTACCAATGCGCATAATGTCATACCTTTTACCGAATACCATAACCTCCGAGAATCCAACCCGCTGTAGCGCGTGTCGTGCTTAATGCTCACGGAAACAAAATCTTCGATATTTTGACGGCCGAGCACCGCATGTTTGTGTGCAAACATCAATATCGGAGGCCAAAGTTCGAGAAAGTTACCACCAGCTGTGTCCGACGACCGGCTAAGTGAATTGCTTCACCTTTCCAGTGATTCGGAGAGTCAAACCAGGTATTCCTGGAATACATCCGCAGAACAATATTGACAATACACGCGTTAATTCACGGCATGAAGTTAAAGAAGAGAGTCAACCGGTAGGAGAACATTACCAATTGGTATAAAGTCGTTACTTTTACACAATACATTTACTTCCGAAAGCCATACCCGCTGCAGCGATTGTCTTCCGTAGTTTTCACAGTCACAAATGAGTAAACATTTTAGCAGGCGGACACCTCATTGTCATGTATGAATAGAAAAACTGACAGTCAAACCGTTCGAGAACGATCCCACCTTCTTAGACAGACGAAAGGCTCAATCAATTTCTTCACCGGCCCTGTGAATGCAAGGGTCCGATCAGGTATTCTGGGAGTCAATGCACAGCGCATTATAGCCGATAGACACATTAGTTCACGGAATGAATATTAAAGTAGGACGTCAAACCTATGGAGAACGTTACCTATTGGTATAGCGTCAAACCTTTACCGAAGGCCTTAACTTCCTAAATCATAACCCGTTGTAGAGAGTGTTTTGCTTATTATTCACGGAAACAAATTGGTAGCCAGTTTAGCAAACGGAATCCTTATTTTTATGTATGTCCATGTATATCGAGAGTCAAACCGCTGTAGAACGTTATCGCCACCTCTTTCAGTCGAACGGTTAAGTCAGTATTGTCACGTATCCAGTGATTCCGCGTGTCAGGCGAAATATTACGGGATTGAATCCGCTGATCTGTTTTACAATAGACACAATTCACTGTTTGAATGTTAAAAGACAGAGTATAAACCTTGAAGAACGTAACCTATTCGTATAATGACAAAAGTCCCATCGCAGACATTACCTTTCCATAACCTAACACTGTGTATTGAGAGTATAACTTCTTTTTCAGAGATACAAAATTGGTATTCATTGTAATGACGGACATCTGAATTTTATGTATACATGAGAAGATCGGTAGGCAAACCGTTCCAGAAAGATAGCACCTTCATTGTGAAATCGCATATCTAACACAACAGCTTCACCTATCCTATGGTTCCGGGAGTCTAACGCGGTATATCAGAAATCTACCCGCTGAACAGTAATGGCAGTGGGCACCTTAATTCACGTTCTGACTATTAAAGTAGAACGTGAATCCGCTTGGGAGTGTTAGCAGCTGGTATATAGCCGAACACTTTACCGAAGGCGCTACCTTCCGCGAACTTCACCGGCTTCATCGAAAGTATGACAATGAGTTCAGAGAAGAAATTAATATTCATTTCAGTGACGGACACCTTAATTTCATGTATGATTTATGAGATCGAGTATCAAACCGTTCGAAAACGTTTCCATACATTCAGAGCATCGACCGGCTACATCAATAGCTTCATCCATCCTGTGACTCCGAGAGTCAAATCAGGTATTCGAGGAGTAAATCATCTGATAGTTCGGGCGATGTACACCTTAATGCAGTGTATGAATATTAAAATACAAAATCAAACCGCTGGAGAAAGTTACAAGTTTATATAACGTCATATTCCTCAGCAGATACCTTACTTTCCGAGAACATAACCCGCTGTATCGTGGGTATAACTTCGGTATCAGCGGAACAAATTGGTAGACGTTTTGCCAGACGGAATCCTTAGCCCCATATATGAATTAGAAGATCGAGCATCAAACTGTATGAGATCGTTACCACCTTCTTTGAGAGTCGAACAGCTGAGTCAATAGCTACACCTGTCCTGTGATTTCGAGGGTCAATGCACGTACACCAGGATTAAGTCATCTGATCAGCGTTGGCAATAAATGTGCTTTATCAAACGGTATGAATATAAAGGTAGACAGTCAAACCGTCGATGAGCATTTCCAATTTGTATATGATCAAACTTCTTATGGAATGCCTGACTGTCCGAGAACCTGACCCGCTGTATCGAGAGTATAACTTCGCTTTCAGAGAAACAAATTAGCAGAGATTTTAGTGGCGGGCATATTAACATCAAGAATGTATAGGAAGATCGCGGGTCATACCGTTCAAGAGGGTCACCAACTTCTGCGGGAGAGGAACCGATATGTCAATAACGTTACTTTTCCTGTGCTTCGGAGTGTCAAACCAGGTGTTCCGTGAAAACGACCGCAGAATTGTTTTGGCAATACACACCTCAATTTGCTGTTTTAATATTAAAGTAGAGCGTCACTCCATTTGAGAATCTTACCAATTGGTATAGAGTCAAACGTTTTACTGAGACCTTGCCCTGCGAATGTCCAATCCTCTGTATCGAGGGAATTACTTCGTGTACAGCGAAAGACATAAGTAAACATATTAGTGATGGGTATCATAAGTTCCTGTATGAATTAGATGATAGACGGTCAAACAGTCCGAGAACGATACTACACTCTAGAGGATCGAACGGATAAGTCGTTAGCTTCATCCACCCTGCGATTCCGAAAGTCAAACCAGGCTGTCCGAAAGTTAACTAGCTGAACGATATTGACATTGGAGACCTTAGTTCTCGGTTTGAATATTAAAGTAGTTCGTCAAAGCGTTTGAGAGCGATACCAATTGGTAAAAATTCAATGGTTTTAGTGAAGTCCTTGCCCTCCGAAGAACTAACTCGCTATAACGAGAGTATAACACGATATTCAGCGAACTAATTATTATTCATTTTAATTTCATGTATGAATAAGAAGATCGAGGGTCAAACACTTCGAGAGCGTGACCACACTCCATGAGATTCAAAGGGCTAAGTCTAAAGCTTTACCCATCCTGTGAACTCGAGAATACAACCAGTTATTCCATGAGTAAATCCGCTGAACAGTACTTGCAAAATTGCTGAAAATTTACAGAGTCCTATTGGTAGAGAGTCGAACATTACTCCGAAGGCCTTACTTTTCGCGAACCTAACCCTCTGTATCGATAGTATATCTACGTGATCAGGTATATAAATTAGTATATATCTTAGTAACGGGTAACTTAATTGCATGCAAGAATAAGGAGATCTAGGGTCATACCTTTCGAGCACGATATTTCCTTCTTTTAGGATCGATCGGCTAAGTCATTAGCATCAGCGATCCAGTGATTCTGTGAGGCCAACCATATATGGCGTGAGTAAATCCGCTGTACTTAATTGGCACTAAACACGTTCATTTGCGGCTATAATATTAAAGTCGAGCGTCAATCCGTTGCTGAAACATACTTATTGGTACAGAGAAAAACCTTTGACAGAAGGCCTTACCTTCCGAGAAGTTAACCGTCCGTATCTAGAGTAGTACTTCGTTTTCACAGAAACAAATGATTACACATTTTAATGACGGGCACCTTAACTTCATGTATGCATAAGAAGATCGAGTGTGGAACCATTGCCGAGCGTTACCACCTTCCTTTCGAATCGAAAGACTATGCCAATTGTTTCACCTATCCCATGATTCAGAGTGTCAATCCATGTTCTCCGGGAGTAAATCCGCGGAAGAGTGTAGGCAATTGGCACCTTAATACACCGTTTGAATATTAAAGCAGATCATCGTACGGATGTAGATTGTTACCAATTGCTACAAAGTCAACGGTCTTACCGAAGACCTGATCCCGCGAAAAACTAACCGCCCGTATCGAGATAATAACTCTGTGTTCTGAGAAAGAAGTTAGTCACCATTTCAGTGACGAGTGCCTTAATTTAATGTACGAATTAGAAGATCGAGTGTCACACCTCTCGAGAACGTTACCACCTTCTATGAGTGTCGAACGGCCAAGACTGAAGGATCACCTGTCCTGTGCTACTGAGGGTCAAACGAGGAACACCGAGAGTTAATTCGCAAACCAGTATTACCAATGCGCTTATTTCACAGTACCAATACTAACGTAAAGGATCAAACAGTTATAGATAGTTACCTACTCGAACAGAGTCAAACGTTTTACCGCAGGCCTCACCATCCGCAAACCTCACACGCCTCACGAGAGTATAAATTCGTGTTCAGAGAAAGATATTAGTATTCATTTCAGTGACGGGACCTTCACTTAATGTATAAGGTCGGGGGTCAAGACGTGCGATATCGTTACCATCTTCGGTGGGAGGTGAACGGATAAGTGTATAGCAGCACCTACCCAGAGATTCCGAGAGTCAAACCAGGTACCACGGAATCAAATACACTGTATAGTACTGTCAATAGACATCTTAATTTACGGTACGAATATTAGAGCGTACTGACATACTGTCGCAGATCGTTTCCTATAGATATGGAGTCAAATTTTCTACCGAAAGCCATCCCTTCCGAGAAGCTAACTCGCCGTATCTGGAGTATAACTTCGTGCTGAGAGAAACACATTTGTATTCATTTTAGTGATGAGCACCATAGTGTCGTGTATGAATAACAAAACCAAGGGACAATCAGTTCGAAATTGTTACCAGCGTCTTTGAGTTTCGAATAGTTCAGTATATAGCTTCACATATACTGTGGTTCCGAGATTAAAACCAGGCACTCCGGGATTAAATCCGCTGAAAAATTATTAGCAATAGACATATTAATTCACGGTTCGAATATTAAATTCGCACGACAAATCTTTGTAGTGCGTTACCTATTCGTATGACGTCAATGCTTTTACAGAAGGCCATACGTTCCGAGACGCCCAACCCGCTGCACCAAGTGTCTTGCTCAGTTTTCAAGGAAGCAAATTAGTAGCATTTACTCCAGGATTACATAGATTGACTCTTAGAATATTGGAATAGGTCAAGCTATGGACTTAGCCGTTCGTCTCCCAAAGAAGGTGGTAACGTTCTCCAACGCTTTGACTTTCGATGTTGATATTTACACACAAACATGTGGTGTTCGCTCTCTATGATGCCAACTAATATGTTTCCGTCCACATTAAGCAGGACACTCGCTACAGCAGGTTAGGTTCTCGGAAGGAATGGAATTCGGTGAAAGAAATGCCTTTTTGGGCATGTGTTATGTTCTCCGTCAGTTTGACTCCAACATAAATACTCATACCGTGAATTGAAGTCTACATTGGCCAATTCTGTGCTGCGGCGTTTACTCCAGGGATACCTGGTTTGACGCTCGGAATCACAGGATACGTGAAGCTATTGACTTGACCGTTTGAATTTCAAGGAAGGTGGTAACGTTCTTCAGGGGTTTGACACTTGATCATCATATTCATACATGAAATTAGGGTGCCCCGCACTACAATGTGTACTAATCTGTATCTCTGAACACGAGGTTACTCTCTCGATACAGCGAGCTACGCTCGTGGAAAGTAAGGTCTTCGGTAAAACCTTTTACTGTACAGCAATTGAATACGTATTCGAACGGATTGTCTCCCTACTTTGATATTCGTATCGTGAAGTGAAGCGTTTATTGCCAATACTGTTCATCGAATATACTCACAGAGTAACTTGTTTGGCTCTTGGAATTTGGCTAAGGATACGTGAAGATATTGCCTTTGCTGTGAGGCTCGCAACAAAGGTGTAAACGTCGTTGGAAGGTTTTACTATCGATTTTCCTATTCATACCGGGAATTAAGGTGTATGTCACTAAAATGTATACTAGTTTCCTTCTCTGCACACGAACTAATACTCTCGATACAACGGGATATTTTCTCCAAAGTTAAGGACTTCGGTGAAATGTTTGACAGCATACCAATATGTAACGTTCTACAACAGTGTGGCGTACTGTATAAATATGCAATCCGCGAATTAAGGTATCTATTGCGAATACTGTACAGTGCATTTATTCACGAAATAACTGGTTTGACTTTCGGAATCACTGGACGTATGAAGCTATAGACTTAGCCGTTCAAATCTCACAGAATGTGGTATCTTTCTCGGACGGTTTGATGACCGATCTCCATATTCATAATGAAATTATGGACCCCGTCACAAAAATGATCACTAATTTCTTCCTCTGAACACGACATTATACTCTCGGCTCGGCATGGTACCGTCTCCGACGTTTGGGCTATCAGTAAGATGTTTGACTCTATACCAATAGCTATCGGTCTACAACGGCTTGACTGGCTGATTCTACATTCATACCGTGAACTAAGGCGCCTATTGTCAATACGGTTCAGTGTATTTACACCAGAAATACCTGGTAAGACTATCGGAATAACAGGATCGGTGGTGGAACTCACTTAGCTGTGCGACTCTCTAAGGTGGTGATAACGTTCTCGAACGGTTTGACTCGCGATCTCCTTATTCATCCACGAGATTAAGGTATCCGTCGCTAAAATGAATACAAATTTTCTTTATTAGTACGTAGTTATACCCTCGATACACCGGGTTTGAATCATGGAAAGTAAGGTGTCGGTGAAGTTGTTTGACGTCAAACCAATTGGTAAAGTTCTCCTACGGTTTGCCGCTCTACTTTCATATTCATACCGCAAATTAAGGTTGTCTATTGCAATACCGTTCATCGGATTTTCTCAGGAATACACGGCCTGACCCAGGAAATCACAGGATTGGAGAATCTATAGACCTAGACCCCCCGAATCTCACGGCTGGTGATAACGCTCAGGTACGATTTGACACTTTATCCAGTAATTCATACATGGAAGTTAGTTGCACGACACTAAGATGTATAATACTCTGTCCTCTCTAAAGGCGAATTTATACACTAGATGCAGCGGGTTAGCTTCTCGGAAGTTAATGCCTTTGGTAGAATGCTTGACTCTATGCCAATAGGGAACGATGCACAACTGTGTGACATCGTGCTTTAATATTTATACCGGGAAGTAGGTCTTTAATGCCGCTACGGTAAAGACGATTTTCTCCCAGAGTACCCGGCTTGACTTTCGGAATCACAGGATACGTGAATTACTTGTCTTAGGCTTTCGACACTCATGAGGGCGATAACGTTCCGTAAGGTTTCGCCTTCCATATTCTAATTTATACATGAAGTTAAAGTGTTCGCCACTAAAATGAAGACAAATTTCTTCCACTGATCACGATGTTATAATATCGAAACAGCGAGTTTGCGCCACCGTAGGTAAGGCCATCTGTAAACAGTTTTCACTTTAATTCAATTGGCAATGCTCCAAACGGTTTGACGCACTCCTTTACTATTCAAACCGTGGTTTGACTCTCCGAATCATGGGATAAGTGAAGCGATAGGCTTAGCCGTTCGACTCTCACAGATGGTGGTAACGTTCTCGAACGGATTGACGCTCGATCTTGTAATTCATGCATGAAATTCTGGTGCGCGTCACTAAACTGTATACTAGCTTGTACCTCATGAGACGGTGTTATACACCGCTGCAACCTTTCAGTTATTTCGGAGGGTAAGACGTTCTGTAAGAAGTTTTGACCCTACACGAGTGAGTAATGTTCTACAACGATTTGTCAGCCTGCTTTAATATTCAAACCGTGAATCGTGGTGTTTATTGCCATCTGTTTCAGCATTTTTCCCCAGGAATTCGTGGCTTGACCGTCGAAAGCACAGGCTAGGTGTAGCAACTGACTTAGCCATTCGAACCTCAACAGACTGCGGTAACGTTCTTGAACAGTGTGATCCTCGACTCTCAGTTCATACGTGAAGTCAACGTGCCCGCTCACTGAATTGAATACCAATTTCTTTCTCTGAACACGAACTAGAACACTCCATGAAAACGGTGAGGTTCGCCGAACATGAGGCCTGCGGTAATACGATTGACTTTATACCAATTGCTAACGCTATCAAACGGTTTGACCACACTACTTTAGTACACACAAATCGTGAAGTAAGGTGTCCATTTCCAATACTGATCGGCGGATTTATTCCCGTAATACCTATTGCGCCACCCCCGTATCACAGGAGCTAGGTGAAGCTGTTGACTTAGCTGTTAGAATTTAATAGAAGGTGGTAACGGTTAACGAACTGTTTTAACCGCGATCTATAATTCACACATGGAGTTATATTTCGTTCTCCGTTCACGACGTTACACTCACGATATAGCAGTTTAGCTTCGCGGAAGGTAAGGCCCTCTGCAAAATGTCTGACTCTATACTACTAGTAGGTATAGTTTCTACAACGATATGATTCGTTCTGTACTATTAACACTGTGAATTAAGGTATCTGTTGCCAGTATTATACTGCGGATAGACTCTCAGAATTCCCGGTCTGACCCTCGGAATAATAGGGCGCTGAAGCTATTGACTCAACAGCACGGCTCTAAAACTAGGTGCTAACAATCTTGCATAGCTTGACACTGAATTTTGCTATTCGTACGTAAAGCTGAGGTGTATGTCAGCTGAAATGTCTACTCATTTGATTCCATGAAAACTAAGATAGACACTCGTTGCAGCGGGGTAGGTTCTCGGAAGGTGATGTCTTGCTTGGAAAGAATTACCGTATTTTGATTGATAATGTTGACCGACGGTTTGACTTCATGTACGAATTACACGATCCAGAGTCAAACCTTTTGACAACGATACTACATTCTTAAAATCGAACGGCTAAGACAGTAGCTTTACCTATCGTGTGATTCCGCGAGTCAAGCCAGGTAATCCGGGAGTGAATTATCTGAACAGTATAGCAATAGACGCCTTAAATCACGATTTCCATATTAAAATATTGCGTCGTGCCGTTTGAGATCGTTACCCATTGAACATGGAGTCCTCCTTTGTACCGAATTAGTTACCTTCATAGAACATATCTCGCTGTAGCGTGTGTCGTGCTTCGTGCCCACGGAAATAAATTAGTAGACATTTTAGCAGACGGACACCTTATTTTCATATATGAAATTATAATAGGGAGTCTAACCGTTACAGATCGTTCCCATCTTCTTTGGGAGTTGAACGGCTATGTCTATAGCTGCACCTATCCTGTGATTCCGAGACTCTGACCAGGTATTCAGCGACTAAAGTACGATTCACAGTATTGCATTAGTCACATCATTTCAAGTATAAATATTATAGTACACATCGAAGCAGTTGCAGAACGATACTATTCATATAGAGTCAAAGTTTTTAACGATGGCCTAACCTTGGCCTTACCTTCCGAGATGCACAACGCGCTGTAAGTAGTGCCATGCTTAGTATACACGGAAACAAACTAATAGACATTTTAGTACTCGGACACTTTATTTTCATGTAGGTATAGAAAAACCGAGAGTCAAACCGATCGGATTGTTGGCAAACATCTTCAAGAGTTGAACGTCTATGTCAATAGCTTCATCTATCTTGTATTTTCGAGAATCAGACCATGTATTCCGGGTGTGAATCCGGGAACAGTATTGGCAGTAGACACCTTATTTCAGGGTATGGATATTAAAGTATATGTTCAAGCCGATGGATAACGTTACAACTTGGAATAGAGTGAAACTTGTTGACGAATACCTTGCCTTCCGAGAATGTAACCCCCTGTAGCGAGAGAATAACTTAATGTTCACCAAAACAAATAAGTGTGCATTGTAGCCGATGGGACACCTTTATTTTTATGTAGCGAATGAATAGATCGTGAGTGTAACCGTTCGATAATATATAATGTTACAGTACTCGAAAATAATCCCGCGAGGAGTAATGGCAAGAAGCACCTTAATTCACCGTATAAATATTAAGCTACAGAGTCAGGCCGCTGTTGAATAATACTTACTGGCATATAGTCAAGCTTTTTACAGAGGGCCTTACTTTCCAGGCACAATCCCGCTGTGTAGAGAGTATTACTAAGTGTTCAGGGAAACAAATTAGTATACATCCTAGTGTAGCGCACCTTAATTTCATGTATGACATTGAAGATCGAGGGCCAAACCGTTCGGGAACCATACAGCCTTCTTTGTGACTCGGACGGCTATGTCAATCGCTACACCTATTATGTGATTCCGAATGTCGCACATGGTATTCCGGGTGAAATGCCGCTATACAGTATTGGCATTAATCACCGTATATCACGGCTTCAAATATAAAGCCATGAGCCAAACCATTTGAGAACGAACGTCACAAATTGGTACCTAGTCAATCTTTTACCTGCGGATAATCGAGTGTATGACATCCTGTTCAGTGGACCAAATAACTATACATTTTAGTGACGGGCACCTTAACTTCATGAATGAATTCGAATATCGAGTGTCAACCCGTTGGAAATCGTTACCAGTTTCAATGGGAAGCGAACGGCAGTGCCAAAAGCTTCACCTATCCAATGATTTCGAGAGTTGAACTTGGTATTCCGGGAGTAAATGCGCTGAACACTTTTGCAACAAACACCTTCATTCACGGTTTGAAAATTAAAGTAGAGCATCGGACCATTTGTTTGAGTCCGTTACCAATTGGTATAGAGTAAAAACGTTTTACCGAAGGCATTACCTTCCGCGAACCTCACCCACTTCATCGAGCGTATAACTTCTTGATCAGAGGAAGCAACTGGTATCCATTTTAGTGACGGGCACCGTAACCTCATGTATAAATGAGAAGATCGTGTGTCCAAGCGTTCTAGAACGATACAACCTTCTGTGTGAGACGAACGTCTAAGTCAGTAACGTCACTAATCCTGTGATTCAGTGAGTCAAAGCCTGGATACCGAGATTAAATCCGCTGAAAAGTTTTGGAAATAGACAGCTCATTTTACGGTACGGAAATCAAAGTAGAAAGTAAAACCGTTTGAGGCCTTTACCAACTGGTATAACGTCATACTATTCTTCGCATACTTTACCTCCGGAGAACATAAGGCGCAGTATCGTGGGTACAATATCCCCTTCAGTGAATCAAATTAGTATTCATTTCAGTGACGAGCACCATAATTTCAAGTATGAATACGCATGGATGTAATTCCGAGAGTCAAATCTTGTATTCCAGGAGTAAATCCGCTGAACAGAATTGACAGTGGAAACCTTGTTTCCCGGTTTGTATATTAAAGTAGGGAGTCAATACGTTGGAGAATATTACTAAATGGTGTAAAGTCATGCTTTTGACCGAATACAATACCTTCCTAGAACCTAACCCACAGTTCCGAGTATCATGCTTAGGGCACACGTAAACAAATTGGTAGACATTTTAGCAGACGGATAGGTCTTCTTCACGTATGAATAGCAAAATCGATAGATCCCACCTTCATTGAAATTTCGCATCTAAATCACTGTCTACACCTATCCTGTGATTGCGAGAGTACGGCAACGTATTCTACGAGTAAATGCGATGAATAATATTGACAATAGACACATTAATTCGCGGTGTGAATATTACTGTAGAGCGTCAAACCGTGTGAGAACGTTATAAATTTCTATAAAGTCAAAGGCACTACCGACCGCCGTACCACACGCGAACGTCACAAGATTCATCGAGAGTATAACTTCGTGTTCAGAGGATCATGTTGGTTTTCATTTCAGTGACTGGCACCTCATATTCATGTATGAATTAGAATATCGACGGTCAATCTGTTCTGGAACGTTCACACCGTCTTTGAGTGTCGAGGGAATAAGACAATAGCTCCACATATGCGATTCCGAGAATCAAAGTAGACACTCCTGGAGTAAATCCGCTGAACATTATTAGTAATAGACACCTTAATTCACGGTTTACATGTTAAATTAGAGCGTCACTTCAATTGAGAACGTAACGAATTGCTGTAAAATCAAACGTTTTAACGAAGACATTACCCTCTGAAAAACTAACCCGCTGTATCTAGAATATAGCATCGTGTTCAGAGGGATGAATTAGTATGACTTTCAGTGACAAGCACCTTGGTTGCATGCTTCAATTAGAAGATTGAGTGTCAAACGCTTCGGGAAGGTTAGCACATTCATTCTAAGACGAACGGCTATGTCAATAGCAACATCCATCCTGCGACTCCCAGAGACGTACCAGGTATTGCCGGAGTAAATCCGCTGCACAGCGTTTGCAATAGACACCTTAATTCACGGTTTGCATATGAAAATAGCGCGTGAAACCATTGAGAGCGTTACCACTCGGTGTAAAGTCAAACGTTTTAACGACGGCTCAAACTTCTCCGAACCGCACCCGCAGTGTCGAGAGTTTAACTTTTTTTCAGATGTACAAATTAATACACATTTTAGTGGCGGACACCTTATGTTCATGTATGAACTAGATAACTGAATGTCTAACAGTTCGATGTCGTTACCACCTCCTTTAAGAGACGAACGGCTAAGCAAACATCTTCCACTATCAAGTGATTCTGAGCGTCATACCAGGTATTCTGGGACTCCATCCTTAATGCACTACTGGCAATGGACACTCCAGTTCACGGTTGGAATATTAAAGTACAAAGCCAAACATTTGTAGAACGTTACATATTTGGATAATGTCAAAAGATTTACAGAAAACCATACCCTCCGAGAACATAACCCGATGTATGTGGACTATTACTTCGTACTACGAGATACAAATTGGTATACATTGCAGAGAAGGGCACCTTAATACCATGTATGAATGAGAAGATCGGGAGTGAAAACGTTCGTGAACTTTACCACCTTCTTCGTGAAATCACGAATATAATACAATAGCATCACCTATCCAGCGATTCCGAGAGTCAAACCAAATATTCCTGGAGAAAGTCAGCTGAAGAGTTCTGGCAATAGACTCTTTAATTCGCGATTTGAATATTACAGTAGAGCGTGAATCGGTTCGAGAGCATACGAGTTGGTGTAAGGTCAAACATTGCACCAAAGGCCCTAGCTTCCGCGAACCCTACCTGCCGCATTCAGAGAATAAGTCCGTATTCAGAGTAGAAAATTGGAATTCATTTCAGCCACGGGCACGATGACTTCGTGTACCAATTAGATTATTGGTGGTCATGCCTCTCGATAACGTTGGCACCTTCTGTGAGAAACGCTCGGCTAAGTCAATAGCTTCACCTATACTGTATTTCGGACAGTCAAACCAGGAATACCGGGAGTCTATCCGCTGGGCAGTATTGGTAATTGACTACTTTATTCACGATATGAATATTAAGTTTAAGTGTCAAACCGTCGCAGATCAATAACAATTGGAACAAAGTCATTGCTCGTAACCTATTCCTTGCATTCCGAGAACTTACGTCGTCGTAGCTCTTGCCTTGCTTCGGTTCACAGGAACGTACTTGTAGACATTTTAGCGGACAGAAACCTTATATTCATGAAAGAGTAGAATATTTGGGGGTCAATCCATTCCAGAACGTTCCCACCTTCTTCGGGAGTCAAACGTCTAAGTCAATAGCTTCACCTATTCTGTGATTCCGAGAGGAAAATCAGGAAATCCGGAAGCAAATCCGCTCAACAGTATGGGCTCTAGCCACCTTAATTGTCGGTTTGAATATTAATGCAGGCCGTCAAGACGTTGTAGAACAACACCTATAGCTGTAGGGTCTAACGTTTTACATAATGCCCGTCCCTCCGAAAAACTAACTCCCTGAATCGCGAGGATAGCACTGTGTTCAGAGGTACGAACAAGTATACATTTACTGACGAGCTCATTAATTTCATGCACGAATTTGAAGATCGAGTCAGAAACGGTTCGAGATCGTTACCGCGTGCTGTTAGAGACGAACGGCTAAGTCAATAGCTTTACCTATCCTATGACACGGAGCGTCAATCCGGAAAAACCGAGAGTAAATCCGCTGAAGAATTTTGGCAATAGACATCCTAATTCACAGTGTGAATATCAAATTACCGAGTCAAACCGTTGACGGACGTTACGTATTGTTATAGTGTCAAACCTTTTAGCGACGATCGTACATTCCGAGAAACAAACCCAGTGTAGCGGGAGTATAACTTGGTGTCCGAGAACCAAATTAGTAAAGATTTTAGTGGCGTGTTCCTTAACTTCGTGTATGATCTAGAAGGTCGAGTGTCGTGCGGATCGGGAACTTGACCATCTTCGTTGAGAATTCAGCTGCTAAATCAATAGCCTCACCTATCCTGGGATTCCGAGAGTAAAACCAGGCATTCCAGGAGTAAATCCGCTATAAAGCATTTGCAATAGTAACCTCAATTCACGGTTTGCATATTACAGTAGATCGTCAAACCGTTTGAGAGCGATACCAATTGGTATTTAGTTCACGGGCTGAATATTAAAGTGCAAAGCCAAACGTTTGTAGAACGTTACATATTGGGATAATATCAAAAGATTTACAGAAAACCTTACCCTCCGAGAACATAACCCGATATATGTAGATTATCACTTCCTACGAGATACAAATTGGTATACATTGCAGAGAAGGGCACCTTAATACCATGTATGATTGAGAAGATCGAGGGTGAAAACGTTCGAGAACTTTACTACCTTCTTCGTGAAATCTTGAATATAGCACATTAGCTTCACCTATCCTACGATTCCGAGAGTCTAAACAGGTATTCCTGGAATGTATCCGCCGTATATTGTAGGCAATGGACGCCTTAATTCAGGGTATTGCATATTCCAGTGGAGCATCAAATCGATTTAGAACGCTACATGTTCGTATAAAGTCGAACGTCCTACCGAAGGGGATAACTTCCGCGAATTTCACCGGCTTCATCGAGAGTATAACTTCGTGTTGAGAAAAATAAATAATCCTTCATTTCAGTGACATCCACCTTAACCTCACGCATGTACTAGACGGTCGAGGGTCAAAATGATCGTGAATGATACCACCTTCCGTCAGAGACGAGCGCCTATGCCATTAGCTTCACCCAATCGGTGATTCCGAAGGTAAAACCGAGTAATCTGGGTGTAAATCCCCTGACGCGTATTGTCAATAGACAACTTAATTCGCTGTATGAATATTAAAGCAGACCGTCAAGCCGTAATGGACAGTTACCCATTGGTGTAGATTCCATCTTTTTACAGATATCGTTGCCTTCGGAGTACCTATCCCGCCGTATCGAGAGTATAACTTCGTGTTCAATGAAACACATTAGTATACATTTTTCTGACGGCCACCTTCATTGCATGTATGAATAAAAAGATGGATTGGCATGCTCTTCCAGAACGGTATTACTCTATGTGGGATTCGCACAGCTAAGACATTAGCATCAGCTGTCATGTGATTCCGAATGTCAAACCTGATATTACCGAAGTAAATTCGCTGAATAGTATTGCTAATTGACACCTTAATACACAGATTGAATATAAGTGCAGAGCCTCAAGCGGTATGGGATCGTTACCAATTGGTGCAATGTCAAACGTTTTACGCAAGGCGTTACCGTCCGAGAAGCTATCCCGCCGTATCAAGTGTATAGCTACGTGACTAGGGATATACACTGTTATACATTCCAGTGATTGGGACCTTAATTTCCTGTATGAATAAGAAGATCGAGTGTCATACAGTTCGAGAACGATATCACCCGCTTTGAGAGTCGTACGGCTAAATCTATTGTTTCACCTGTCCTGAGATTCCGAGATTCAAATCAGGTAATCCGGGAGTTAGTCCGCTTAAGTTTATTGGCAACTGACACCTTAACTCACGATATGAATATTAATGTAGAGAGTCAAACCATCGTAGAACATTACCAATGGGCATTATGTCATTCCTTTTACAGAATACCAAACGTTCGGAATACCTAATCCGCTGTAGCAAGTGTCCTGCGTAATGTGCACGGAAACAATTTCGCGGAACTGTTAGCGGACGAACGCCACATGTTTGTGTATAAATATCAACATCGATGGTCAAACAGATAGAAGACGATCCTACATTCTGTGAAGGACGAACTGCTAAGTCAATAGCTGCACCTATCCTGCGATTCCTAGAGTCAAAAGGTTTATCCGTAGAGTAAATGCGCTGCACAGTATTGGCAATAGATACATTAATTCGCGGATTGAATATTGAAATACAGCGTCAAACCATTTGAGAACATTACCTATTCGTATAAAGTCAAACGTTTTACCAAAGACAATACCTTTCGAGAACCTAAGCCGCTGTATTGATAGTCTAAATTGGTGTTCAGAGAAGCAAGCTACTATTTCTTATAGTGCCGGGCACCTGAATTTCATGTATGAATAGGAATATCCAGATTCAAATCTTTGGAGGACGTTACCACCATCTTAGAGGGTCGTAGAGTATGGGCAATTGACACCTTAATCCTCGGCATGAATATTAAAGTAGAGCGTCAAACTGTTTAAAAATGCTACCAACTGGTATAAAATATAACCCGTTAACGGATACATTACCATCCGAGAATATAACTCCGCAGTATCGTCGGTATAACATCGTGCTCACAGAATCGAATTAGTAAACATTTGAGTGCCGTGCAACTTAGTTTCATGTATGAATAAGAAGACCGAGTTTCAAACCGCTCGTGAACGTTTCCATCTTCTGTTAGGGGCGAACGGCCATGTCTACTGCTTCACCTATCCAGTGATTCGGAGAATCAAACCAGGTAGTCCTGGAGTAAATCTGCTAAACAGTATTGCCAATAGACACCTTAATTCACGGCTTGAATAGTAAACTCGAGGGTCAAGCCGCTGCAGAGCACTACCTATATATGTAGGTTCAATCTGCTTACAGATTGCATTACCCTCTAACAAACTAACTCGCTGTATCGGGACTATAACACCTTTTTCAAAGGTACGAACTGGTATACATTTATCGAGAACCTCCTCAATTGCATGCATGAATTAAAGATCGAGGCTCGTTCCGCTCGGGAGAGTAGAGTGGCTAAGTCAATAGATTCACCTGTCCCGCGAATCTGGGAGTCAAACCAGGTACTCCGGCAGTAAATCCGCTGATCAGTATTGGCGATAAACACCTTCATTCTCGGATTGAATACTAAATGAGTGTGTCAGACCGTTTGAGAACGTCGTCACTTCCTTTGAGTGTGGAGCGGCTAAATCAGTAGCTTCACCTATACTGTTATTCCGAGAGTCATAACAGTCATTGAGAGAGTATTTCGGCAGTGTTATATAGGCAATTGACATCATAATTTTCCGTATAAACATTAAAGTAGAGAGTCAATCTGTCGGTGACCATTATCAATTGGTATTGGTACATACTTTTTACCGAAGGCCTTACCTTCCGAAAACATAACTCGCTGTATCGAGGTAATAATTTCGTATCCAAGGAAACAAATTAGTACGCATTTTAGTTACGTACACCTAAATTTCATGCACGAGTTAGAAGGGCGACCGTCAAATCGTTCCACAACGTTAACACCTTCTTCGAGAGCCGAACTTCTAGATCAATAGCTGCACCTATACTGCTATTCCGATGGTCAAAAAAGGTATTCCCGGAGTAAATCCACTGAACAGTATTGGTAATAGTCACCTTAATTTCCGGTTTGAATATTGAAGTAGAGCATCAAAACGTCTAAGAACGATACCAATTGGTATAAACTCAAACGTTTTACTGAAGTCCATTCCCACAGAAAGCCTTTCCCGCTGTATCGATAGTATAACGTAGTGCTCGGAGAATAAAATTAGTATACATTTTAGTGACAGGCACCTTAACATGATGCATGAATAAGACGATCGGAGGTTACACCGTTCGACAACGTTACCACCTTCATTGAGAGGCGCATAGCTTAGACAATCGCTTCTCATCCGTCCTGTGATTATGAGAGTCAAACAAGTTATTATGGAGTAAATCCGCTTAATTATTTAGGCAATGGACACCATAATTCTCGGAATGAACATTAAAGTAGAGAGACATACTGTCGGCGACTATTATCAAGTGGTATACAGTCACTCTTCTTACCGAAGTCCTTACATTCCGAGAATATAACCCGCCGTAGAGTACAACTTTGTGATCAGAGATACAAATTAGTAGGCATATTAGTGACGGGCACCTTTATAACATGTATGAGTTGGAAGATCAACGATCATACCGTTCAAGAACGTTACGACCTTCTGTCAGAGACAAACGACTAAGTCATTGCTTCACATATCCTGTGTTTCCGAGCGTCAACGCTTGCATTTAACGAGCAAATCCGCTGAAGCGAATTCGCAATTGGCACCTCAATTCACGATATGAATACTAAAGCAGACCGTCAACCCGTTGTAGATCGGTACCCACACTCATAGATGCAATAATTTTACCGATCGCCTTACCTTCGGAGAAGCTAACCCGCCGTTTCGACTGTATAACATCGTGTTCCGAGACATATATCCAGCCTTCATTTGTGTGACGAGCGCCTCAATTTCATGCATGAATTACAAAACTGGTGCTGAAGAAATCGAGAACGTGCCCAACGTCTTTAAGATTCGCACTGATACGTTAACAGCTTGACCCATCCTGTGATGCCAAGGGTCAAACAAATTACGATACATTTCAGTGACGAGCACCTTAATTTCAGGAATGAATTAGAAGATTGAGTGTCAAACCGTTCTAGAACGATACCACCTTCCGTGAGAGACGAACGTGTAAGTGTATAGCTTCACCTATCCCGAGAGGCCGAGATTCCAGCCAGGTATTCTGGATGTAAATCCGCCGATCAGTATTGGCACCAGACACCTTACTCCATGGTTTAAATTTAAAATACAGTTTCACCCCGTTTGAGAACGTTTCGTAATCAGAAGTACAAATTAGTATACATTTTAGTAACGGGAACATTAATTTCACCGATGAGTTAAAAAGATTAAGTGTCAAACCGTTCGAGAAACTTAATAAACTTCTTTTGGTCTTGAACGGCTAAGTCAATAACTTCATCTACCCTGTGATTTCGAGAATCAACCCTGGTATTTAACCTGTAAATCCGCTGAAGATTATTGGGCAATAGACACCTCAATTCACGGTATGGATATCGAAGTAGAGAGTCAAACCATTTGAGAACGTTACAAATTGGTACAACGTCATACTCTTCTTCGCACACCTTACCTTCCGAAATCATAAGGCGCAGTATCGTGGGCATAATATACAGTTGAGAGAAACGAATGAGTATACATTTTAGAGACGGGCACCTCAAATTCATTTATGAATAAGAAGATCGAGAATCAAACATATCGAGAACGTTATCACCTTCTTTGAATGTCGAGCGGCTGAGTCCAAAGATTCACCTGTCCTGTGATTCCGAGAGATACACCTGGTATATCAAGAGTAAGTACGCTGTGTAATGTTGGCAATGGACACCTTAATTCGCGGTTTGAATGTTAAAGCCATGAGTGAAACCGTTTGAGGTCGTTACCAGATGGTATAAAGTCAAACGTTTTACCTAAGTCCATTCGCTGCGTGAACCTAATCCGCTGTCTCGACAGTATAAATTCGAGATCAGAGATACAAATTTGTATACATTTTAGTGACGGGCACCATATACTCATGTATGAGTCAGTAGATCGAGGGTCAAATCATTCGATATCGTTACCCCCCTGTTTTAGAGTAGAACGGCTGAGTCAACAGCTTCACCCATAGCTGTGCTTCCAAGCGTCAGGCCTGGTATTCATGGAATAAATCAGCTGAGCAGTATTGGCGATAGAAACATTAATCCATCGCATGAATACTAAAGTACAGAGTCAATCCGTAGGTGAACATTACAGGTAGGTATAAAGTCATTCTTTTTACAGAATGCCTTACCTTCCGAGAACATAACAGACTGCAGGCGTTGTGTTGCTTCGTGTCCAGTGAAACAAATTAGTGTTCATATTAGTATTGGGACCATTGATTTCATGTATGAATGAAAGGATCGGGGGTAAAACAGGTCGAGATCGTAACCACCTTAGTTGAGAATCGAACGTCTTAGTTATTAGATTCAAGCGCCCTGTGATTCCAAAAGTCAAACGAGGCAAACCGAGAGTCCATGAACTGTACTCTATTGTCAGTGGACATCTCAATTCACGGCTTGAATGCTAAGGTACAGAGTCTATCCCATGTAGAACGTTACCTATTTGTATGAAGCCCAAAGTTTTAGTGAAGACGTTACTCTCCAAGACCATAAGCCGCTGCATCCAGAGTATAACTTCGTGATCAGAGATACAAATTACAGTATATTTTGGTGGCAGGCACCTTAATTTCAAGAATAAATTAGAACATCAGGTACCAAACCGTGCGAGACAGTTTCCACCTTCTTTGCGGGTCAAAAGGTTGAGTATATGTCATCACCTATAGATGTGATTCCGAGAGTCAAACCATTCAATCAAGGAGTAAATCCGCTGAACAGCATTGGAAATGGACACCATGTTTCCCGGTTTGTATATTGGAGTAGAGAGTCAATACGTTGGAGAACATAACTAAATGGTATAAAGTCATTCCTTATACCGATTACCTTACCTTCCTTGAACTTTACCGGAATAGCTCTCCTCCTGTCAACATATCCCGCTGTATCGAGTGTATAAGTTCGTGTGGAGAGAAACATATTGGTATACATTTGAATGACGGGCACCTTATTTACCTATACAAATAGAAAAATCACGAGTAAAGCCTTTTGTGATTCAAAAACCTGTGATCCCAATAGTCTAACACGGTAATCCGCATGTAAACCCGCTGTGCACTATTGGCATTGGACACGCAATTTCGAGGTATAAATATTGAAGAACAGGGTCAGTGCGTTGTAGAACGTTTCGCATTACTATATAGTCAGGCACTTTACCGAAGGCCATATTTTTCGAGAAGCTAACCCGCTGTGTCGAGGGTATAACTACGTGTTCGTAGAAGACAATTTGTAGTCATTGTAGTGACGGACACATTAACTTCATGTATGAATTAGAACGTCGAGGTTTAAATCGGTCGTGAACATTACAAACTTCTTTGTAAATCGAACGGGTAAGTCAATAGCTTCACCTATCCTCTGATTCCCAAAGTCGAGTCAGGGATTACAGGAGTAAATCCGCTGAGTTGCATTGGCAATTGTCACCTTAATTCACGGCTTGAATATAAATGCAGAGCCTCATGCGGTTTGAGAGTGTTACCAATTGGTATAAATTCAAACTATTTACGGATGACCATACACTCCAAAAAACTAACCCCGCCGTGTCGAAAGCATAACTTTGTGTTCAGCGAAAGATATTAGTATTCATTTCGGTGACGGGGCACGTAAACCTGATGTATGAATGAGAATGTCGATGGACAAGCCGTTCGAGATCGCTACCACACTCTTTGAGAGTCGTACGGATATATCTATTGCTTCACATATCGTGTGATACCCAGAGTCAAATATCAGGCAATCCGGGAAAGAGATCGATTAAGATTATTGGCAACTGACACCTTAATTATAAATATTAATGTAGATAGTAAAGCCGATGGCGGACATTACCATTGCGCATAACGTCATTCCTTTTACCGAATACCATACCGTCCGAGAACCTATCCACTGTAGGAGGTGTTCTGCTTAATGTACACGGAAACAAGTTAGTAGACCTAATAGCGCACGAACACCACTCGTTTGTGTATAAATACCACGGTCGAGAGCCAAAGCGATCGCGATCGTTACCACCTTGTATGAGAGACGAACTGCTAAGACAATAGCTTCGCTCATCCTGTGATTCGCAGACGCATTCCAGGTATTCTGGGAGTAAATCCGCCGAACTGTGATGGAAATTGACACCCCAGTTCGCGATGTAAATGTTAACGTACATAGTCAAACCGTTGTACAAAGTTACTTATTGGTATAATGTGAACCATTTTACCGAGGGCCAGACCTTCCTACTTACAAAAACGCTGTATTGCGAGTATACCTTCGTGTCCGAGATATAAATGAGTATAAAATATAGCGGCAGACACTGTAATTTTGTATGTTAATTAGAAAGTCGAGCGCAAACCGTTCGAGATCAATACCACTTTCTTTGAGAGTCAAACCGCTAAGTCAAAAGCTTAATTTATCCAATGGTTCGGAGAATCAAACCAGGTATTCCGCGGCCGAATCCGCTGCAGCAAATTGGCAATAGATATCTTAATTTGCGGGAGGGAATATTAAAATAGGCACCGTGTGAGTACGATACTAATTGCTATAAAGTCAAAACGTTCTTCAGAAACCCGTACCGTGCGTGAAGCTGACCCACCGTATCGATTGTATACCTTCGTGTCTAGATAAACACACTAGTATACATTTTAGCAGGTGTCAAACGACTAAGTCAATAACTTCACCTATTCTGTGATTCCGAGAATGAAACCAGGTATTGGCGGGAGTCGAACCGTTGTAGAATATTGGCAATGCACACCTTAGATCACAGCTGGGATATTAAATATTAACATAGTCAAACATTTGTAGCCCGTTACAAATTGGAATGATGTCAAAAGTTTTACAGAAAACCTTACCCTCCGAGGACTTAACCCTATATATGTAGAGTATTACTTCGTGTTCAGAGATACAAATTAGTATGCATTGATGTAACGGGCATCCTAATTTCGTGTATGAAGGAGAAGATCTAGTGGCAAACCTGTTCCAGAACGTTACCACCTTCTTTGTGAAATGGCACATCTAACACACTAGCTTCACCTATCCTGTGGGCGGATAGTCAGACAAGGTATACTGGGATTAAATTCACTGAACAGTATTAGCAACAGGAACCTTACACCATGGTAGGGATATTAATGTTGGGAGTCCAACCGTCGGACAACATTAACAATTGGAATAAAGTCATTCTTTTTACCCAATTCCTTACCTTCCGAGAAACGAACCGGCTGCAGCGATTGTGCTCCTTATTTTTCACGTTTTCAAATTAGTAGACATTTCAGCAGACGGACACATTATTTTCAACCTTATATAGGAATATCGAGGGCAATCCGTGCGAGAACTTGACCAGCTCCAATGAGAGTGACACTGCTACGTCAATACCTCAAGCTGCCCTGTGATACCGAGAGTCAAACAATGTATTCCTGGATTAAATCCGATGAACAGTATTGACAGAAGACACTTTACATCACGACATGAATATTGAGGTTCAGAGTCTAACCGTCAGAGAACATTACCAATTCGTATAATGTTATTTATTTCCCATCGCCCTACCATCCACGAACCTATCCCGTTGATGCGAGTGTCATCCTTCGAGTTCACGGAAGCAAATGATTAGACGCTTCAGCAGTCGAACGCGTTACTCTTTCGTATGAATAGGAAAATCGAGAGTCAATCCTTTCGATATAGTTAGCGTCGTTATTGAGAGTCGAATGTCTACGTCACTGGCTTTACCCATACTGTGATACCGAGATTCAAACCAACCATCCGGGAGTAAATCCGCTGTACGGTCTCGGCATTAAAATCCCTACTTCCAGGAGAAAGATCTGAAGTAGAGAGTCACGCGGAAGTACATATGTACCTATTGTTATATAGTTTACATATTCACCGAACGCCATACCAACCGCGAAGCTAGCCCGCCGTATAGAGAGCATAACGTCGGGTTCAGGGAAACACATTAGTATACATTTTAGTTACGGCATCTAAATTTCATGTATGAATTAGAATGTCGAGTGGTAAACAGTTCGAGACCGTAACCACCTGCTAGGATATACGAACAGCTATGTCAATAGCTTCACATATCCTGTGTTTCAGAGAGTTATGCCAGGTTTTCCGGGAGTAAATCCGCTCAACAGTATTGCCAATAGACAACTTCATTCACGGTTTGGATATAAAAAGAGAGCGTCTCACCGTTTGAGAACGTTACCTATTACTATAAAGTCAAACGCTTTGTCGAAGATTATACCCACCGAAAAACTATCCCTCTGGATCCAGAGTATAACTTCGTGTTCAGAGAAAGAAATTAGAATACATTTCAGTGACAGGACCTTAACTTTCTGTACGGATTAGAAGAGCATAGGTCAAGCAGTTCGAGAAAGTTACCGCCTCTATGATTTTTCGGACGGACTATTCCACAGATTATCCTATGCTTCGATTCCAAGAGCGAAAGCTGGTATTCCGGGAGTAAATCCGCAGAAGAGTATTGGCAATAGACACCATAGTTCACGGATAGAATATTTAAATAGAGCGTCACACCGTGTGAGACCGTTATCAATTGCTATAAAGTCAAACGTATCACACCATGCCTTACCGTCCGAGAAGCTAACCGGCCGTATCGGGAGTATAGCTACCTGTTTAGGGAAACACATTCGTATAAAATTTAATGACGACACGTTAAATTCATGCATGAATTACCAGATCGAGGATCAAACCGATCGACAAAGTTACACCTTCTGTGAGATTCGAACGACTAAGCTATCGCATCACCTGTCCTTTGATTCGGAGAGCTAATCCAGGTACTTCGGGTGTAAATCCGCTGAAAAGCATTGGCATAGACACCATGAAACACTGTATCAATATCAAAATCGAGCGTCACACCGTGTGAGAACGCTTCCAATTGCTATAAAGTCAAACCCTTTTACCTATGGCCTTACGTTCAGAGTATGATTTCAGCCGGTCCGAGGGTATAACTTCATGTTCAGCGGAAGAAATTTGTCTTCCTTTCAGTGACTGGCACCTTAATTTCATGTATGAATAAGAAAGTCGAGGGTCAAACCGTTCGAGAACGTTGCCACTTTCTGTGGAAGTCGCATGGCTGTCAATTGCTTCACCTGTCTGTGATACCAAGAGTCAAATCAGGTAATCCGCGTGTAAGTGCAACTTAATTCAACGTATGAATATTAATGAAGACAGTTAAACCGGCGGAGAACATTATCAACTCGCATAAAGTCATACATTTTACCGAATACCATACCTTCCGAGAACCTAACACGCCGTAGCGTGTGTCCTGCTTAATGTGCACGGAAACAAATTAGTAGACATTTTAACGGGCGAGCAACATATGTTTGTTTGTAGGTATCAATATCGAGAGCCAAAGCGTTCGAGATCGATACCACCTTCTTCGTGAGTCGAACGGCTATGTCAATTGCTTTACCTATCCTTTGATTCCGTAAGCCAAACCAGGTTGTTCGGGAGTGAATTAGCTGAAAAGTATTGGCAATAGACGCCTTAATTCGCGATTTGAATATCAAAGTAGAGCGTCATACCCTCAGAGGTCATAAGCAATTCGTATAAAGTTATTCTTCTTGCCGAATGCCTTACCCGCCGAGAATATTCATAATTTAAATCCATTTAAGAATAAGTTCGAGAGTCAAACCGTTCGTGGACGGTACCACCTTCTGTGAGAGGCGAAAGGATATGTCAATGGCTGCAAATAACCTGCGGTTCCATGAGTCAAACCGGGTATTCCAGGAGTAAATCTGCCATCAGTATTGCCAAAAGACACCCTAGTTCAAGGTATGATTACCACGGTAGATAGTCAAACCATCGGTGACCATTGCAGGTTGTAAAAATGACATTCATTTTACAGATTACCTATCGTACCAGGAATATAACCGGCTGCAGAGAGTGCCTTGCTTTATGTTGAGAGTAAGAAATTAGTACTCATTTTGGTGACGAGCACCTTAATTTCATGTATGAATAAGAAGATAGAATGTCATACCGTTTCATAGCTTTACCCACGTTCTCTGTGTGTCGAACGGCTAAGACAATAGTTTCTGCCACCCTGTTATCCCGAAATTGAAACTAGGTATTCCGGGAGTAAATTCGCTTAGCAGTATTGGTAATGGACACCATAATACATGGTTTGAATATTAAAGTTTCCCCGTCAAACTGTTTAAGGAATGCTACCAATTCGTATAAATTCATTCCGCTTTCAAAATGTCTTACCTGCGGAGAACATAACCCTACGTATATAGAGAATAACTGCGTGATCAGAGATACAAATTGGTGGACATTTCAGTGACGGTCACCTTATTTTCATGTGAGAATAGAATAGTCGGGAATCAAACCATTCGAGTGCTATCCCACGAAGAGAGGTACAGCTATGTCAATAGCTTCACCTATCGTGTGATTCAGACAGTTAAACCAGATATTCCGTTAGAAAATGCGCTGTACAGTATTAGCAGTACATACTTCAATTCACGGTTCGAATGTTAAAGCAGGCCGTCAAGCCGTTAATGAACATTACCTCTTCGTCTAGGGTTATATTTCTCAAAGAACGGCTTACCCACCAAGAAACTGATCCCTGTATCAAGAGTATAACATCGTGTTCAGCGAAACAAATTAGCAGACATTTTAGTGACGGGAAATTTAATATCATGTATGAATTAGAAGATCGATGGTAAAACCGTTCCAGGACGTTACGCCCTTCTGTGAAAGACGAACGACTAAGTCAATGGCTTCACCTCTTCCGTGATTCGGAGAATCAAACCATGCATTCCGGGATTAAGTCCGCTGAAGAGTATTGGCATTAGGCATCTTAATTCACGGATTTAATTTTAAAGTGGAGCGTCACCACGTTTGTGAACGATACCAGTTGCTATAATGTCAAAAGTTTTACTGATAGCCTTAACGTCCGAGAGTATAACCCGCCGCTTCAGGAGTATAACTTCGTATTCAGAGAACGAAATTGGTATTAATTCCAGTGAATGACACCATAATTTGAGTTATCAATTAGAAGATTTAGCGTCAAACCGTTCGGGAACGTTTCCCCCCTCTTTCAGATTCGAACGGATATGTCAATATCTCCACGTGTTCTATAATTCCGAGGGTCAAACTAGGTAATACGGGAGTAAATGCGCTGTACAGTATTGGCAGCAGGTACCTCAATTTGCCAATTGGATATTAAAATATAACGTCACCCCGTCTTAGGACGGTACCAATTATTATATAGTCAAACGTGTCGCTATGCCGAAGTCCTTATCGTCCGAAAAACTAGCTCACTGTACCATGAGTATAAATTCGTGTTCAGCGAATCACATTAGTATACATTATATTGATTTCATCTTATTTTAATATATGAATTAGATGATCGATGCTAAATCATTTCGTGACCGTTACCACATTCAATATTCTAACAGCTAAGTCAATAGCGTCACATATCCCGTGTATCCGAAAGTCACACCAGGTATACCATGAGTAAATTTGCTTAATAGTATTGACAATAGATACCTTAATTAGCGGTTTCAATATTAAAGCAGACCATGAAACAGTATTAGGACGTTACCTATTGCTATAGAGTCAAACTCATTACCGATAGACCAACCATCGGAAAATCCAGCGTTCCATTTCGAGAGTTTAACTTCGTGCTCAGAGACCGAAATTAGTATTCACTTGAGTGAATAGCACCTTAATTTCAAGTATGAATTAGAAGATCGAGTGGAAAACCGCTCGAGAATGTTGCCGCGTTCTGCGGGGGATGAATCGCTTAACCAATATCTTCGCTGTACACTGTTGGCAATGGACACATTAATTCTCGGTATGAATATTAAAGTGATCGTCAAACCGTTTGAGAATGCTACTAAATGGAATAATGTAATACTCTTCAATAGATGGTTTACCGTCCGAGAATATGACCCTCAGTATCGATGGTATAACTTCGTGGTCGTAGAATCCAATTAGTAATCATTTTAGTGGCGGGCTCGTTAGTTTAATCTATGAACTAGAAGATCGAGAGTCAAAGCGTTTGAGAACGCTACCACCTCCCTTGAGCATTGCACAGCTAACTCAATAGCTTCGCAAATCCCGTGATTCCGAAAGTCAAACCAGATATTCCGGGAGTAAATGCGCTGTACAGAATTGGCAATACACACTAGATTTTACTGTTTGAATATTAGAGCTGGCCGTCAGGAATTTGATTAACACTACCTATATGTGTAGGGTCATAATTCTTACAGAATGCCTTGCCGCCCGAAAAACTATCCCGCTGCACCGAAAGAATAACTTCGTTCTCAGTGAAAAATCAGTATTTATTTCATTGACGGGCAACTGAACTTCGTGTATGAATTAAAGGATCGATAGTCAAACCGATCGAGAACTTTACCACCTTCTGTGATATTCGAACAGCTAAGTCAATAACATTACATATCCTGTGTTTCCAAGAGTTAAACCAGGATTCCTGGCGTAATCCCGCTGTATATTATTGGCAAAAGACGCCTCAATTCGCGGTCTGAATGTTAAAACAGACCGTCAAACCGTTGTAGAACGTTACCTATTGGTATAGAGTCAAACACTTTACAAACTGCCTTTCGTTTGGAGATGCTAACCTGCCGTTTCGAAAATATAACTTCGTGTTCAGAGTGCGAAATTAGTATTCACTTCAGAGACGGACACCTTAACTTCATGTTTGAGTCAGAAGATCGAGAGTGAAACCGTCCTGGAACGTTACCACCCTCTTTCTAATTCGAACGGATAATTCAATGGCTTCTCCTATCCTGTGATTCCGAGAGTCATGCCAGATATTCCCAGAGTAAATGCACTGAATACTATTGGCAATTGGCACCATATTTCACGGAATGACTATTAACGAAGAGCGTCAAACGGTTTAAGACGGTTTCCAATTCCAACAAAGTCAAACGTTACACCGATGACCTTACCCTCCGAATAACGAACCCGCTGTATCGATAGTATAACATAGAGTTCAGTGGGACGAATTTGTATACGTTTTTGCGACGCGTACATTAATATCATGTGTGTGTAAGAAGACCGAGGGTTAAACGGTTCGAGTCCGTTACCACCTACTTTGATATTCCCACGGCTGAGTTAACAGCTTCACATATCCGGTGCCACAAAGAGTAATAGCAGGTATTAGTGGAGTAAATCCGCTGATCAGCAATGGCAATAGATACAGGCATACCCGGGTTGAATAATACAGCAGACCGTCGAACCGTTGTAGATCACTACCAATTTCTATAAAGACAAATGCGATACCGAAGACCTTACCCTCCGAGAAATTAACACGCTGTATCGAGAGTATAGCATCGTGCTCGCGGGACAAAGTAGTATAAGTTTTAGCGATAACCAGAGCAATTTAATGTATGAATTACAAAATCTACTGTCAAACATTTCTAGACCGTTACAACCTTCTATGAGATTAAATCGGATAGGTCAATAGCTTCAGATATCCTGTGTATCCGAGAGGCACATCACGTTTTCCTAGAGTGAATCCGCAGAACAGTATTGGCAATAGACACGTCAATTTATGGTTTGTGTAATAATGCAGACGGTCAAACGGTTGGGAAACGTCACCTAATAGTACAGATTCAGCCGTTCAACCGAGGTCGCTACATTCAGGGGTTATCTCCGGCATCATCAGGAATATAATTTCGTGGTCGGGGAAGGAAGTTAGTATCCATTTCAGACACGGGCTCTTTAACTCCATGTATGAACTACAAGACCGAGCGTCATTCCGCGCAAGAACGTTGTCACATTCTGTGGGAATCGAACGGCTCAGTTAGTAGCTACTCCTATTCTGTGATTTCGATAGGCAAACCTGGTATTCCAGCAGCGAATTCACAGAACTGAATTGGCAATAGACCCCTTAATTCACGATTTGAATATAAAAGGAGAGCTTTAAACCGTTTGAGATCGTTACTCATTGACATAAAGTCCATCATTTTACTGAACGCCTTACACTCCGTAAGCATAACTTGCTGCAACACCGTGTTCACGGGAACAAATTACTATACATTCTAGAGTTAGACTCCGTAATTTCGTGTATGAGTAAGAAGATCGAGTGTCAAACTGTTCTAGAAGTTTCCCACATTCTTTGAATGTCGAACGTCTGAGTCAGTAGCTTCACATATTTTTGTGATTCCGAGACTCAAACCAGGTATTTCAGGAGTCAGTCTGCTGAAGATTATTGGCAATGGACAGCTTAATTCACTGTATGAATATTAAAGTAGAGCATAAAACCGTTTGAGAACGTTATCAATTGGCTTAATGTCATACTCTTTACCGGATACATTACCTTCCAACGACATAAGCCGCTCAATCGTTGGTATAACTTCGTGATAACAGAAACAAATTAATGTCCATTCTAGTGCCGGGCACCTTATCATTGCGGGATAGAGTTTGACTCTATAGCATTAGGTAACGTTCTACAACGGTATAACGGTCTGCTTCATTATGTATCATTTATTGGCCGGGACCACAGTATGCGTCAAGCATCTGACTTAGCCGTTCGACACTCAAAGAAGGTGGAATCGCTCTCGAGCGCATTGTCTCCAGATTTTGAAATTCACACATGAAGCTATGGTAACATTAAAATGTACATATATGTGTTTCTCACGACACGATATTATACTATCGATACGGCGGGATAGCATCACGGAAGGGAAGGCTTTCGGTAACAGTTTTGACATTATGGGAGTAGGTAATATTCTTCAACGGTTTGACGATCAGCAATAGAATTCATACTGTGAATTAAGATGTCCGCTGCCAGTACTATACAGTGGATTGTCTCCCTCATCATCTTGTTTGACATTTGGAATAACAGGGTAGTTGCAGCTGTTGATCTAGAGGTTCGGCTCTCGAATGAGGTGGTAACGTTGTAGAACGATTTGACGGTCGCGCTTCTAGTTCGTGCATGAAATTAAGGTGTACGTCACTAAACTGCGTACTAATTTGTTTCCGTGGACAGGAAATTATTATCTCCATACAGTGAGACGTGTTCCCGGAAGGTAAGGCCTTCGGTAAAACTTTCGACATTCATCCAATTGGTAACGCACTCAAACGGTTTGAATCTCTACTTTAATACTCAAATCGTGCATTACGGTATCTACTGCCGATACTGTTCAGCGGTTACAGTCCCGGGGTGCCTGTTTGACACTCGGAATCGCATAATAGGTGAAGCTATTGACTTAGCCGGAGGTCTGTCACTGAAGGTGGTAACTCTCTCGATCGATTTGACTCTCGGTGATGGTAATTATTCACAAGCATTTGGTGTTCGTTCGCTAAAATGCCTTCCAATTTGTTTCCGGGAACATTAAGCAGGACACGTAAGGTCCCCGTCACTAAAATGTATAATAATTTGCTTCTACGAACACGAAGATGCACTCTCGATACAGCGGGTTATGTTCTCGGAGGGAAAGCTCTTCGGTAAAGCTTTTGACATTATACCAAGTGGTATTGTTCTACAAGGGTTAGAGTTCGTACTTTAGTATTGAAACAGCGACTAAAGGAATCTATTGTCAATAATGTTCAGCGCATTTACTCCTGGAATATCTCCTTTGACTTTCGGAACAGCAGGATAGGTGAAGCTATTGATTTAACCTCTGAATCTCAGTGAAGGTGGTTACTTTCTCGATCGGTTCGCCTATCTATCTTCCTGTTCATAATGAAATTAAGCTCCCTGTCACTAAATTGTGTACGAATGTGATTCCCTGAACACGTAGCTATACTCTCCATACTGCGGGTTATCTTCTCGAGCGGTAAGGCATTCGGCAAAACGTTTGACTTTATCGCAATTAGTAACTTTCTAACACGGTGTGACGCTGTATTTTAATATTCATCCGGGAATGTAGGTATCTATTGCCAATACTGTACAGCGCATATACTCCTGGAATATCTCGTTTGGCATTTGGAATCACAGGATTGCTGAAGCTATTGTGTGAGCCGTTTGAATCTTAAAGAAGGTTCTAACTTTCTCGATCGGTATGACACTCGATTTTCTGCGTCATACATGCAGATAACGTGCTCGGCGCGAAAATGAGGACTAATTTCTTTCTCTGATCACGATGTTATACTCTCGATACGGCGGATTAGCTTCTCGGGATGTAAGGCTTTCGGTAAGAGGTTAGCATCTTTACCAGTGGGTACCGATGTTCAACTGGTTGAGTGTCTGCTTTTATATTCATACCGTGAATTAAGGTGACTATTGACAATACGTTAATGCGGATTTACCCCCGGGTAACAGATTTGTCTCTCGGAACCACAGGATAGGTGAAGCTATTGACTTAGCCATTCGTCTCTCAGAGTTGGTGGCATAGGCCTCGATAATTTTGAATCCCGATTATCCAATTCATACATGCATTTAATGTGCCGTCACTAAAATGTATACTAGTTCGTACCTATAAACATGCTGCCATACTCTCGACCGAGCTAGTAAGTTTATCGGAGGGTAATGCATTCTGTTTGGAGCTAACCCTACTCCAATAGGTAATGTTTTGCAATAGCTCGACGTCCTGCTTTAATATTCTAACAGTGAATTGAGGTGTCTGTTGCCAATACTGTACAAGGGATTTACTACCGGAATATCTGGTTTAACATTCGGAATCACAGGGTAGGAGGAGCTATTCACTTAGCAGTACGACTCTCAGAAAGGTGCTAACGTTCTCGAATAGCTTGACTGTCGATTTGCCTATTCGGACGTGATGAAAAGGTGTCCGTCTGCTGAAACGTCTACTCATTTGTTTCCGTGAATACTCAGCTAGACAATCGCAATAGTGGGACCGGTTCTCGAAAGGTAAGGTATTGGGTAAAAAGAATTTTTTTATTTTAATTGATATTGTTCACCGGCGGATTGACTCAGCACCTAAATGTTTATATCATGAATTAAGGTGTCTATTAGCAATACCCTTTTCAGCGGATGAACTCTCGGAATACCTGGTTTGACTCTCAGAATCTCCGGATGGATGTAGCTATTGACTTTGCCGTTCGTCTCTCACAGAATGTGGTAACGTTCCCGAACAGTTTTTCCATCGATCATTTAATTCATACATGGCACTAAGGTGTCTCTATATTGTACAGTAGTATGTTCCTCTGAACACGATGTCATGCTCTCGATACGGCGGATTTGATGTTCGTTGCGAATGGTATTCAGTAAAACTTCTGACTTTACACTAATTGGTAACGTTCTCAAATGGAGGGACGCTCTACTTTAATATTAAAACCGCTTATCAAGTTGTATATAGCCAATATGGTTCTGCGGAATTATGCCAGGAGCACCTGGTTTCTCTGTCGGAATCATGGGGAAAGTGAAGCTAACAACTAAAGCGTTCGATTCTCAGCTACGGTGATAGTGTTCCGATCGCTTCTACCCACGATCCTGTAATTCATAAATGAAACTAAGGTGCCCGTCACTAATATGTATATTAGTTTGTACCTCTGAACCATATGTCATACTCGCAATACAGCGGGCTGAGCTTTCGGTGGGTATGGCCTTCGGTAAGGTGTTTGGCTTTATACCAATTGGTAACGATCTATTAATTATTGACGCTCCTCTTTAGTATCCAAACCGTGCATTATGGTGCCTTAAGCCAAATCTGTAAATTGGATTCACTTCCGAAGTATCTGGTTAGAAACTCGGAATCACACGATAGGTTCACATATTGACTTAGCCGTTCGTGTCTCACAGAAGGTTGTAACGTTCTCGATCGGTTTGACACTTGATCTTCTTATTCATACATGCAATCATGGTGCCCGTTACTAAAATATATACTCATTTGTTTCTCTGAGCTCGTACTTATACTCTCGATACAGCGGCTTAGGCTTTCGGAGAGTAGGGTTTTCAGTGTTACGTTTGACTTTATACCAATTGGAAACGAGCTGAAACAGTATGTCGCTCTATTTTAATATTCAAACAGTGAATTAAGATGGGTATTGCCAATACAGTTCAGCGGATTCAACCCAGGAATACCTTGTTTGAATTTGGGAGTCGCAGGATGGGTTATGTTATTGGCTAGTCCGTGCGACTAGCACAAAATGTAGCACCGTACTCAATCATTTAGACACCAGATATTGCAATTCATACATGAAAGTCAGGTGGGCGTATGGTGTAATGTCCACTAATTTATTTCCGTTCCCACTCAGCGAAACACTTCCTACAGCGGGTTTTGCTCCTCGGAAATAAAGGTCTTCGGTAAAAGGTAAAACTCTATACCAATAAGTAACGTTGCACATTTGTGTTACACTGTACTTTAGTACTTACACCGGGAAGAACGGATTTTAATGCCGAGACTGTACAGCTGATTTACTCCCGGATGCTTGGTTTGAATCTCGGAATCACAGGATGGGTGAGGCCAGTGACGTAGACATTCGACTCTCAATGACGATGCTAACTATATCGAAAGGATTGACTCTCGATTTTCCTATTCATACAAAAGAGTAACGCGTTCGACTGCTAAAGCGTCTAATCATTTGCTTCCGTGAACTCGAAGGATGACACTCGCAACAACGGGATAGGTTCGTGGAAGGTAGTGTGTTGGAAACAATAACATTATACGAATTGGTATCATTCTCTGACGGTTAGACTGTGAACCTCAATATTCATGTCGTGATGTAAAGTGTCGTCTGCCAATACTGTTCATTGGGTTTAATCCCGGAATACTTTGTTTGACTCTCGCTCACAGGTCAGCTTGAGGTACAGACGTAGCAGTGCCACTCTCATTGGAGCTGGTCACGTTCTCGCACGGATTGCCCTCGATATTCCTATATAAGGTTGAAAATAATGTGTCCGACTGCTGAAATGTCTACTAATTTGAAAACGTGAAAAATAAGGAGCACAATCGCTGCAGCCGGTTCGTTTCTCGGAAGGTAAGGAATTGGGTAAAAAGAATGACTTTATTCCAATTGTTAATGTTGTCCTACGGTTGGACTCCCAACATTAATATCCCTACCATGGTGTAAGGTTCCTGTTGCTAATACTGTTCAGTGAATTTAATCCCAGTATGCCTTGTCTGACTCTCCGGCCCACAGGATAGGTGAAGCTAGTGTGTTAGATGTGCCATTTCACAAAGAAGGTGGTAACGTTCTGGAACAGGTTTGCCACTAGATCTTCCCCTTCATACACGAAATTAGGATGCCCGTTACATCAATGCATACTAATTTGTATCTCTGAACACGAAGTAATACTCTACATACATAGGGTTAAGTCCTCGGAGGGTAAGGTTTTCTGTAAAACTTTTGACATCATTCCAATTTGTAACGGGCTACAAATGTTTGACTATGTTAATATTTAATATCCCAGCTGTGATCTAAGGTGTGCATTGCCAATATTGTACAACGGTTCGACTCCGCCAATACCTGGATTCATTCTCGGAATCACAGAATAGGTGAAGTTATTGACTTAGTCGTTTGACACCTGCTAAAATGTATACTAGTGTGTTTATTTAGACACGAAGGTATACAATCGATACGGTGGGTCAGCTTCACGCACGGTACGGGTTTCTGAAGAACGTTTGACTTTATAGCAATTAGTATCGTACTCACACGGTGCCTATTTTAATATTCCCTCCGCAAATTAAGATATCTATTGCCAATTTTCTGCAGCGGATTCGGCCGCGGAATACCTGGTTTGATTCTCCGAACCATTGGATAAATTAAGCTTTTGACTTAGCGGTTTGACTCTCAAAGAAAGTGGTATTGAACTCGAACGGTTTGCGCTCGACTTTCTAATTAACATACAAAATTACAGTGTCTGCCGCTATATTTTATACTCATTTATATCTCGGACACGAAGGTATACTCTCAATACAGCGTTTTTGTAAGTAGGAAGGTCTTGCCCTCGGTAAAATGTTTGACATTATACCAATAAGTAACTTTCTACAACGGTTTGACTGTGTACGTTAACATTTACATCTCGAACTAGGGTGTCGATTTCCATCACAGTTCGGCGGATATACTCTCAGAATACCTGGAATGCGTCTGCGAATCACAGGATGAGCGAAGCTATTGTCTTAGCAGTTCGTCTCTCATACAAGGTGGTAACGATCGCGATCGCTTTGATTCTCGACCGTGGTATTTATACGCAAACGAGTGGTGTTCGTGCGCTAATAGGTGTACTAACTTGTTTCCGTGTACTTTAAGCAGAACACTCCCTACAGTGGGATAGGTTCTCGGACGGTATGGTATTCGGTAAAAGGAATGACGTTATGCGCATTGGTAATGTCCGCCATCGGCTTGACTCTCTACATTAATATTTATACCGTGAATTAAGGTGTCACTTGCCAATAATCGTAATCGATCTCTATCCCGGATTGCCTGATTTGACTCTGGGTATCACACGATACGTGAAGCAATAGATATATCCGTACGACTCTCAAAGAGTGTGGTAGCGATCTCGAACTGCTTGTCCATCGACATTCTCATTCATACACCAGGTTAACGTGCCCGTCACCGAAATGAATACTAATATCTTTCGCTGAACACAAAGTTATGCTTTCGACACAGCGGGTTAGTTTTTTGAAGTGTATGGTCATCCGTAAATAGTTTGAATTTATACCAATTGGTAACATTCTCAAACCACTTGAGGCTCTGCGTTAATATTCAAACCGTGAATTAAGGTGACAATTGCCAATGCAACTCAGCGGATTTACTCCTGTATTCCCTGATTCGACTTTCGGAATCAGAGGATAGGTGAAGCTATTGACTTACCTGTTCGATTTACAAAGAAGTTTGTAATGATCACGACCGATTTAATCCTCGACGATCTAATTCATACATGAAGTTAAAGTGTCCGTCACTACAATGACTACAAATTTTCTTCTACGAACACGTAGTTATACCCTCGACACAGCGGGTTAGCTTCGGTAAAGTGCCTGACTATATAGTAATAGGGAACGTTCTACAACGAACTGACCCTGTTCATCAATATTTATACCTCGAAATTGCGTGTCCAATGCCAATAGTGCACAGCGGGTTTACATGCGGATTACCTTGTTAGACTGTTGGGATCACAGGTTTTAGGATCACAAAAGGCTTTACTCGTGACTTTTCTATTTGTATAGGTAAATAAGGTGCCCCTCATTCAAATGTATACCAATATGTTTCTCTCCACACGACGTTATACTATCGATACGTTGGGATAGGTTTTCGAAGGGTAAGGCTTTCGTTAAAAAGTGTGATAGTATAGCAATAAGCGTTCTACAGCGACAATCTCTGTTCCTTAATATTTATATTGTGAAATAGCTTGTCTAATTCCAATACTGTAATGCGGGATAAATCGCGGAATACCTGGTCTGCCTCTAGGAATCGCAGGATATGTGAAGCTATAGGGGGATCTGAGCGACTCTCAAAGAAGGTGGTAACGATCTAGAACGGTTTGACTTTCAATACTCTAATTCCTATTTGAAAATATGGTGTGCTTCAGCTGTAATGTCTACTCATTTGTCTCCGTGAGCACTAAGCATGACACTGGCTACAGCGTGATAGATTCTAGGGAGGGTATGTTTCCGGCAATAAGAATGACTCTATACCAATTGACAATAATCTCCGTCGGTTGGACATTCTACTTCAATATTCATAGCGTGAATTAAGGGTTCTGTTGCCTATACTGCACAGGTCGGAATACCTGATTTGCCTACGGAATGACAGGGTATGTGTTTCGGTTGATTTAGCAATTGGAGTCTCCAAGAATGTGGTAACGTTCTCGCACCGTTTGCATCTCGATCGTCCTAATCATACATGAAACTAAGGTGTTCGTTTGCCAAAATGACTACTAATTTTTTCCGATGAACACTAAACAATCCAATCACTACACGGGTTCACGGAAGGTAAGACCGTCAGTAAACAGATTGACTTTATGCCAATTCGTAATGTTCTGCAGCAGTTTGACTCTGCACTCTATTTATTCCCGGAGGTATGGTGTAAAAATCCAATACTGTAAAACGGATTTACTTCTGGAGTGCCTGGTTTGACTTTCAGAGCCATAGTACGAGGGTAAATGCGCTGTACAGTATTCGCAATAGACACCTTGGCTCACGGCTTCAATATTAAAGCAAGCCGTCAAACCGTCGGAGAACGTTACACATTGGTATTAAGTCATTCTACTTACCGAATACCTAACTATCCGAGAAGATACCCCGCACGATCGAGAGCAATATTTCGTGTTCGGCGCAGCAAATTAGTATACCTTTTAGTGACGAGCAGCTTCGTTTCAAGTATGAATTGGATGATCGTGTGTCAGACCGTCCTAGAATGTTACCACCTTCTTAAAGAGTCGAACGGCTAAGACAATTGCTACAACTGTCCTGTGATTCCGAGTGCAAAACCATGTATTCCGGGAGTAAATGCCCTGTGCAGTGATGACAATAGATACATTAAGTCCGAGCCTGAATATTAATGTTGAGCGTCAAACTGTTTTTGGGCGTTACCAATTAGTATAAAGTCAAACGTTTCACTGAAGACATTGCCCGCAAAGGATCTAGCCCGCTGTATGGTGAGTACAACATGGTGTTCAGAGGGACGAATTAGTATACATTTCAGTGACGGGCACTTGAATTTCTGGTACTAATTCGGAGTTAGATGTTCAAACCGTTCAAGAACGTTACAAGCTTCTTTGGAAATCGAACGGCTATGGCAATAGCTTCACAAATCGTGTGATTCCGCCATTCAAACCAGTTATACCGGGAGCAAATTCTCTGCGCAGTATTGGCACGAGATATCTTAATTCACGGTTTCACTATTAAAATAGAGCGTCTAACCGGTTGAGAACGTTACTAATTGCTATAAAGTCAAACGTTTCACCGGATGACTTACCGTCCGCGAACCTCACCCGCTTCTTTGAGAGTATATCTTCGTGTTCGGAGGAACGCATTAGTAAACAAACACAACAACGGAGACCATAATGTCGTTATGAATAAGAAAATCTAGGGTTACACCGTTCGAGAAAGTTAACAACTTCTTTGCGATTTGTACGCCTAAGTGAAAATCTTGACCCATCCTGTAATTCGGAGAGTCAAACCATATATTGCAGGGGTAAGTTCGCTGAAGAGTATTGGCAATAGACACCTTAATTTGAGGTTTGAATATTAAAGCAGACCATCAAACAGTTACAGGGCGATACCAATTGCAATACAGTCAAACACTTTATGCATAGGCTTACCTTAGGAGAAATTAACCTGCCATTTCTAGAGTATAACTTCGTGCTCAGTAAACGAAATTAGTATTCACTTCAGTGATGGAAACCTTAACTTCATGTACGAATTAGAAGATCGAGGGTCAAGCCGTTCGGGAACGTTGCCACCTTCTGCGAGAGACGAACGGCGAAGTCAACAACTTCACCTATCCTGTTACTCCGAGAGTCAAACTAGATATTCCGAGAGTCCATCCGCTGTACAATATTGGCAATGGACACCATAGTTCACGGTTAGAATATTAAAGCGCAAAGTCATACATTTGTACACCGTTGCATATTGGAATTATGTCAAAAGTTTTACAGAAATCCTTATTCTCCGAGAGCTTAACCCGACGTATGTAGGGTATTACTTCTTATTCAGAGGTACAAATTAGCATGCATAGCTGTGAATGTCACCGAAATTTCATGTATGATCTAGAAGATCAAGGATAAAACCGTTCGCGTACGTTACCACCTTCCTTGACAATCGAACAACTATACCAATAGCTTCACGTATCCTATGATTCCGAAAGTCAAACCAGGGATTCCTGGAGTTCATCCGCAGAAGAGTGTTGGCATTAGACAACTTAATTCTCGTTTTCAATATTATAGTAGAGCGTCAAACCGTTTGAGAGCATTACCACTGATATGCAGTCAAACGTTTTACTGAAGACGTTACACTCCGAAAGCCTAACCCGCTATATCGAGGGTATGACATCGTAATCGCAGGAACAAGTTAGTCAACATTTTAGTGACGGACACCTTAATTTCATTAATGAATTCGAAGGTCGAGAGTCAAATCGATCGAAAACGTTACCAAACTCTTTGAAAGTCGAACGGATAAATCAATAGCTCCACCAAACCTGTGATTCCGAGAGTCATACCAGCTATACCGGGATTATATCCGCTGAAGGGTATTGGCAATAGGCACCGTAATTCCGGGTATGAATATCACAGTACTGAGTGAAACAGTTGATGAACGTTACGTAATAGAATAGAGTCAAACATTTCACCGACGGTCGTCCGTTCCGAGAAATTAACCTGCCGTATCGAGAGTATCACTTTGTGTCCAGAGAAGAAAATTGGTTATGGTTTTAGTTACGAGCACCATAATTTCATGTTTGAATTATAAAATCTAGGGCCAAATTGATCGAGAACGTTACCACCGTCTTTGAGTGTCGCACATCTAAGCCTGTAGCATCACCTATCCTGTGATTCCGAGAGTCAAACCAGGTATTCCGGGAGTCAATCTGCTGTGCTGTATTGGAATCATACACACTATTTAACGGTATAAATACTGATGTCCCAAGTTAAATCGTCGCAGAACGTTACGAATTTGTTTAGAATGACATTTTTTGGCGTAGACCTTACCTTCCAAGGAGATATCGCGTCGTATATAGAATATAACTTCGTGTTCCGCGAAGCAAAGTAGTATCCATTTTAGCGACAGGCAAATTATTTCCCTTTATGAATTAGAAAGTCGAGGGTCAAACGATTCGAGAACGTCAGCACATTCCTTATTAACCTATACCTTACATTCAGAGAAATGAAGCCGCCGTAGCGATTGTTTTGCTTCACGGTCACAAGAACGAAGTAGTAGGCCCAATAGCAGACCTACACTATATTTTTACGTAGGAGTAGGAAAATCAAGGGTCCAACTGTCCGAAAATGTTACCACCATATTTGTGAGTCGAACGGCTGAGTCAATAGCTTCACATTTCTTGTGATTCCGAGAGTCAAATCTGGTATCTCACGAATAAGTCCGCTGAGCTGTATTGACAATATAGTCTTTAATTCACGGTATGAATATTAAATTAAACAGGCAAACCGTTGGAAAACAATACCAAATGGTATAAAGTCAATCTCTTTACCGGATACCCTACCTTCCAGGATCCTAACCCGCTGTAGCGAGTGTCATGCATAGTGCTCACGGAAACAAATCAGTAAACATTGTATCAGTAGCACACATTATTTTCAAATATGAATTAGAAGATCGAGTGTCAAAACGTTCGATATATTTACCACCTTCTTTTCGATTCGCACGGCTGAGGCAACAGCTTCACCTTTAAATGTCATGCCGAGAGCCATGCCAGGTACTCCAGGAGTAAAAGCGCTGAACAGTATTGGCAATAGAAATATTAATTCATGGCATGCATATTAAAGTAGTGAGTCAAACCGTTTGAGACCTTTACCAATTAGTATTATACTATTTACTGCATGGCTTACATTCCGAGGACCTGGCCCATTTCACGGAGAGTATAACATCGTGCTTAGTGCAACAAATTACAATACATATTATTAACGGGCACCGTAAATTCATGCATGAGTTAGAAGATTGAAGGTCAAACATTCCGCGAACGTTCCCACCATCTGTGTAAGACGAACGGCTAAGCTAATAGCTTCCATGTCCTGTGACTCCGAGAGTCAAACCTGGTATTCCTGGAGTAAGTCCTGTCAAATGTATTGGCCTTACTTGACGGTCTGAAATACATTAGTATACATTTTACTGATGATCACATTAATTTAATG
>NW_027469696.1:0-76673 GCF_051020765.1 Lasioglossum baleicum
ACGTGTTTTTACTCGACTAGCCTGCGGGAAGCATCCTCTCGCACGTGTTTTTACTCGACTAGCCTGCGGGATGCATCCTCTCGCACGTGTTTTTACTCGACTAGCCTGCGGAAGCATCCTCTTGCACGTGTTTTTACTCGACTAGCCTGCGGGATGCATCCTCTCGCACGTGTTTTTACTCGACTACCCTGCGGGATGCATCCTCTCGCACGTGTTTTTTGCTCGACTAGCCATGCGCATCCCAAAAAACCTGCGCATGCGCATCCCACAAAACCTGCGCATGCGCATCCCACAAAACCTCGCACGTGTTTTACTCGACTAGCCTCGGATGCATCCTCTCGCACGTGTTTTTACCTCGACTAGCCTGCGGGATGCATCCTCTCGCACGTGTTTTTACCCCGACTAGCCTGCGGGATGCATCCTCTCGCACGTGTTTTTACCCGACTAGCCTGCGGGATGCATACCTCTCGCACGTGTTTTTTACTCGACTAGCCGTGCAGGATGCATCCTCTCGCACGTGTTTTTACTCGACTAGCCTGCGGGATGCATCCTCTCGCACGTGTTTTTGCTCGACCAGCCTGCGGGATGCATCCTCTCGCACGTGTTTTTGCTCGACTAGCTTGCGGGATGCATCCTCTCGCACGTGTTTTTACTCGACTAGCCTTCGGGATTCATCCTCTCGCACGTGTTTTTACTCGACTAGCCTGCGGGATGCATCCTCTCGCACGTGTTTTTGCTCGACTAGCCATGCGCATCCCAAAAAACCTGCGCATGCGCATCCCAAAAAACCTGCACATGCGCATCCCAAAAAACCTGCGCATGCGCATCCCACAAAACCTGCGCATGCGCATCCCACAAAACCTCGCACGTGTTTTTACTCGAACTAGCCTGCGGGATGCATCATCTCGCACGTGTTTTTACTCGACTACCCTGCGGGATGCATCCTCTCGCACGTGTTTTTGCTCGACTAGCCATGCGCATCCCAAAAAACCTGCGCATGCGCATCCCACAAAACCTCGCACGTGTTTTTACTCGACTAGCCTGCGGGATGCATCCTCTCGCACGTGTTGTTGCTCGACTAGCCATGCGCATCCACAAAACCTGCGCATGCGCATCCCACAAAACCTCGCACGTGTTTTTGCTCGACCAGCCTGCGGGATGCATCCTCTCGCACGTGTTTTTGCTCGACTAGCCTGCGGGATGCATCCTCTCGCACGTGTTTGTGCTCGACTAGCCTGCGGGATGCATCCTCTCGCACGTGTTTTTACTCGACTTGCCTGCGGGATGCATCCTCTCGCACGTGTTTTTACCCGACTAGCCTGCGGGATGCATCCTCTCGAACGTGTTTTTACTCGACTAGCCTGCGGGATGCATCCTCTCGCACGTGTTTTTGCTCGACTAGCTGCGGGATGCATCCTCTCGCACGTGTTTTTACTCGACTACCCTGCGGGATGCATCCTCTCGCACGTGTTTTTGCTCGACTAGCCATGCGCATCCCAAAAAACCTGCGCATGCGCATCCCACAAAACCTGCGCATGCGCATCCCACAAAACCTCGCACGTGTTTTTACTCGACTACCCTGCGGGATGCATCCTCTCGCACGTGTTTTTGCTCGACTAGCCATGCGCATCCCAAAAAACCTGTGCATGAGCATCCCAAAAAAACCTGCGCATGCGCATCCCACAAAACCTGCGCATGCGCATCCCACAAAACCTCGCACGTGTTTGTGCTCGACTAGCCTGCGGGAAGCATCCTCTTGCACGTGTTTTTTACTCGACTAGCCTGCGCGATGCATCCTCTCGCACGTGTTTTTACTCGACTAGCCTGCGGGAAGCATCCTCTCGCACGTGTTTTTACTCGACTAGCCTGCGGGATGCATCCTCTCGCACGTGTTTTTACTCGACTAGCCTGCGGGAAGCATCCTCTTGCACGTGTTTTTACTCGACTAGCCTGCGGGATGCATCCTCTCGCACGTGTTTTTTACTCGACTACCCTGCGGGGATGCATCCTCTCGCACGTGTTTTTGCTCGACTAGCCATGCGCATCCCAAAAAACCTGCGCATGCGCATCCCACAAAACCTGCGCATGCGCATCCCACAAAACCTGCGCATGCGCATCCCACAAAACCTCGCACGTGTTTTTACTCGACTAGCCTGCGGGATGCATCCTCTCGCACGTGTTTTTACCCGACTAGCCTGCGGGATGCATCCTCTCGCACGTGTTTTTACTCGACTAGCCTGCGGGATGCATCCTCTCGCACGTGTTTTTACTCGACTAGCCTGCAGGATGCATCCTCTCGCACGTGTTTTTTACTCGACTAGCCTGCGGGATGCATCCTCTCGCACGTGTTTTTGCTCGACCAGCCTGCGGGATGCATCCTCTCGCACGTGTTTTTGCTCGACTAGCTTGCGGGATGCATCCTCTCGCACGTGTTTTTACTCGACTAGCCTGCGGGATTCATCCTCTCGCACGTGTTTTTACTCGACTAGCCTGCGGATGCATCCTCTCGCACGTGTTTTTGCTCGACTAGCCATGCGCATCCAAAAAACCTGCGCATGCGCATCCCAAAAAACCTGCGCATGCCGCATCCCAAAAAACCTGCGCATGCGCATCCCAAAAAAACCTGCGCATGCGCATCCCACAAAACCTGCCCATGCGCATCCCACAAAACCTCGCACGTGTTTTTACTCGACTAGCCTGCGGGATGCATCATCTCGCACGTGTTTTTACTCGACTACCCTGCGGGATGCATCCTCTCGCACGTGTTTTTGCTCGACTAGCCATGCGCATCCAAAAAACCTGCGCATGCGCATCCCACAAAACACTGCGCATGCGCATCCCACAAAACCTCGCACGTGTTTTTACTCGACTAGCCTGCGGGATGCATCCTCTCGCACGTGTTTTTGCTCGACTAGCCATGCGCATCCCACAAAACCTGCGCACGCGCATCCCACAAAACCTCGCACGTGTTTTTACTCGACTAGCCTGCGGATGCATTCTCTCGCACGTGTTTTTGCTCGACCAGCCTGCGGGGATGCATCCTCTCGCACGTGTTTTTGCTCGACTAGCCTGCGGGATGCATCCTCTCGCACGTGTTTGTGCTCGACTAGCCTGCGGGATGCATCCTCTCGCACGTGTTTTTACTCGACTAGCCTGCGGGATGCATCCTCTCGCACGTGTTTTTACCCGACTAGCCTGCGGGATGCATCCTCTCGCACGTGTTTTTACTCGACTAGCCTGCGGGATGCATCCTCTCGCACGTGTTTTTACTCGACTAGCCTGCAGGATGCATTCTCTCGCACGTGTTTTTACTCGACTAGCCTGCGGGATGCATCCTCTCGCACGTGTTTTTGCTCGACCAGCCTGCGGGATGCATCCTCTCGCACGTGTTTTTGCTCGACTAGCTTGCGGGATGCATCCTCTCGCACGTGTTTTTACTCGACTAGCCTTCGGGATTCATCCTCTCGCACGTGTTTTTACTCGACTAGCCTGCGGGAATGCATCCTCTCGCACGTGTTTTTGCTCGACTAGCCATGCGCATCCAAAAAACTGCGCATGCGCATCCCAAAAAACCTGCGCATGCGCATCCCCAAAAAACCTGCGCATGCGCATCCCAATAACCTGCGCATGCGCATCCCACAAAACCTGCGCATGCGCATCCCACAAAACCTCGCACGTGTTTTTACTCGACTAGCCTGCGGGATGCATCCTCTCGCACGTGTTTTTACTCGACTACCCTGCGGGATGCATCCTCTCGCACGTGTTTTTGCTCGACTAGCCATGCGCATCCCAAAAAACCTGCGCATGCGCATCCCACAAAACCTCGCACGTGGTTTTTACTCGACTAGCCTGCGGGATGCATCCTCTCGCACGTGTTTTTACTCGACTAGCCTGCGGGATGCATCCTCTCGCACGTGTTTTTGCTCGACTAGCCTGCGGGATGCATCCTCTCGCACGTGTTTTTACTCGACTACCCTGCGGGATGCATCCTCGCGCACGTGTTTTTGCTCGACTAGCCATGCGCATCCCAAAAAACCTGCGCATGCGCATCCCACAAAACCTGCGCATGCGCATCCCACGACAAAACCTCGCACGTGTTTTTACTCGACTAGCCTGCGGGATGCATCCTCTCGCACGTGTTTTTACTCGACTAGCCTGCGGGATGCATCCTCTCGCACGTGTTTTTACTCGACTACCCTGCGGGATGCATCCTCTCGCACGTGTTTTTGCTCGACTAGCCATGCGCATCCCAAAAAACCTGCGCATGCGCATCCCACAAAACCTCGCACGTGTTTTTACTCGACTAGCCTGCGGGATGCATCCTCTCGCACGTGTTTTTGCTCGACTAGCCTGCGGGATGCATCCTCTCGCACGTGTTTTTGCTCGACTAGCCTGCGGGATGCATCCTCTCGCACGTGTTTTTGCTCGACTAGCCTGCGGGACGCATCCTCTCGCACGTGTTTTTAGTCGACTAGCCTGCGGTATGCATCCTCTCGCACGTGTTTTTACTCGACTAGCCTGCGGGATGCATCCTCTCGCACGTGTTTTTACTCGACTACCCTGCGGGATGCATCCTCTCGCACGTGTTTTTGCTCGACTAGCCATGCGCATCCCAAAAAACCTGCGCATGCGCATCCCACAAAACCTGCGCATGCGCATCCCACAAAACCTCGCACGTGTTTTTACTCGACTAGCCTGCGGGATGCATCCTCTCGCACGTGTTTTTGCTCGACTAGCCATGCGCATCCCACAAAACCTGCGCATGCGCATCCCACAAAACCTCGCACGTGTTTTTACTCGACTAGCCTGCGGGATGCATTCTCTCGCACGTGTTTTTGCTCGACCAGCCTGCGGGATGCATCCTCTCGCACGTGTTTTTACTCGACTAGCCTGCAGGATGCATCCTCTCGCACGTGTTTTTACTCGACTAGCCTGCGGGATGCATCCTCTCGCACGTGTTTTTGCTCGACCAGCCTGCGGGATGCATCCTCTCGCACGTGTTTTTGCTCGACCAGCCTGCGGGATTCATCCTCTCGCACGTGTTTTTACTCGACTAGCCTGCGGGATGCATCCTCTCGCACGTGTTTTTGCTCGACTAGCCATGCGCATCCCAAAAAACCTGCGCATGCGCATCCCAAAAAACCTGCGCATGCGCATCCCAAAAAACCTGCGCATGCGCATCCCACAAAACCTCGCACGTGTTTTTACTCGACTAGCCTGCGGGATGCATCCTCTCGCACGTGTTTTTGCTCGACTAGCCATGCGCATCCCACAAAACCTGCGCACGCGCATCCCACAAAACCTCGCACGTGTTTTTACTCGACTAGCCTGCGGGATGCATTCTCTCGCACGTGTTTTTGCTCGACCAGCCTGCGGGATGCATCCTCTCGCACGTGTTTTTGCTCGACTAGCTTGCGGGATGCATCCTCTCGCACGTGTTTTTACTCGACTAGCCTTCGGGATTCATCCTCTCGCACGTGTTTTTACTCGACTAGCCTGCGGGATGCATCCTCTCGCACGTGTTTTTGCTCGACTAGCCATGCGCATCCCAAATAACCTGCGCATGCGCATCCCAAAAAACCTGCACATGCGCATCCCAAAAAACCTGCGCATGCGCATCCCACAAAACCTGCGCATGCGCATCCCACAAAACCTCGCACGTGTTTTTACTCGACTAGCCTGCGGGATGCATCATCTCGCACGTGTTTTTACTCGACTACCCTGCGGGATGCATCCTCTCGCACGTGTTTTTGCTCGACTAGCCATGCGCATCCCAAAAAACCTGCGCATGCGCATCCCACAAAACCTCGCACGTGTTTTTACTCGACTAGCCTGCGGGATGCATCCTCTCGCACGTGTTGTTGCTCGACTAGCCATGCGCATCCCACAAAACCTGCGCATGCGCATCCCACAAAACCTCGCACGTGTTTTTGCTCGACCAGCCTGCGGGATGCATCCTCTCGCACGTGTTTTTGCTCGACTAGCCTGCGGGATGCATCCTCTCGCACGTGTTTGTGCTCGACTAGCCTGCGGGATGCATCCTCTCGCACGTGTTTTTACTCGACTTGCCTGCGGGATGCATCCTCTCGCACGTGTTTTTACCCGACTAGCCTGCGGGATGCATCCTCTCGAACGTGTTTTTACTCGACTAGCCTGCGGGATGCATCCTCTCGCACGTGTTTTTGCTCGACTAGCCTGCGGGATGCATCCTCTCGCACGTGTTTTTACTCGACTACCCTGCGGGATGCATCCTCTCGCACGTGTTTTTGCTCGACTAGCCATGCGCATCCCAAAAAACCTGCGCATGCGCATCCCACAAAACCTGCGCATGCGCATCCCACAAAACCTCGCACGTGTTTTTACTCGACTACCCTGCGGGATGCATCCTCTCGCACGTGTTTTTGCTCGACTAGCCATGCGCATCCCAAAAAACCTGTGCATGAGCATCCCAAAAAACCTGCGCATGCGCATCCCACAAAACCTGCGCATGCGCATCCCACAAAACCTCGCACGTGTTTGTGCTCGACTAGCCTGCGGGAAGCATCCTCTTGCACGTGTTTTTACTCGACTAGCCTGCGGGATGCATCCTCTCGCACGTGTTTTTACTCGACTAGCCTGCGGGAAGCATCCTCTCGCACGTGTTTTTACTCGACTAGCCTGCGGGATGCATCCTCTCGCACGTGTTTTTACTCGACTAGCCTGCGGGAAGCATCCTCTTGCACGTGTTTTTACTCGACTAGCCTGCGGGATGCATCCTCTCGCACGTGTTTTTACTCGACTACCCTGCGGGATGCATCCTCTCGCACGTGTTTTTGCTCGACTAGCCATGCGCATCCCAAAAAACCTGCGCATGCGCATCCCACAAAACCTGCGCATGCGCATCCCACAAAACCTGCGCATGCGCATCCCACAAAACCTCGCACGTGTTTTTACTCGACTAGCCTGCGGGATGCATCCTCTCGCACGTGTTTTTACCCGACTAGCCTGCGGGATGCATCCTCTCGCACGTGTTTTTACTCGACTAGCCTGCGGGATGCATCCTCTCGCACGTGTTTTTACTCGACTAGCCTGCAGGATGCATCCTCTCGCACGTGTTTTTACTCGACTAGCCTGCGGGATGCATCCTCTCGCACGTGTTTTTGCTCGACCAGCCTGCGGGATGCATCCTCTCGCACGTGTTTTTGCTCGACTAGCTTGCGGGATGCATCCTCTCGCACGTGTTTTTACTCGACTAGCCTTCGGGATTCATCCTCTCGCACGTGTTTTTACTCGACTAGCCTGCGGGATGCATCCTCTCGCACGTGTTTTTGCTCGACTAGCCATGCGCATCCCAAAAAACCTGCGCATGCGCATCCCAAAAAACCTGCGCATGCGCATCCCAAAAAACCTGCGCATGCGCATCCCACAAAACCTGCCCATGCGCATCCCACAAAACCTCGCACGTGTTTTTACTCGACTAGCCTGCGGGATGCATCATCTCGCACGTGTTTTTACTCGACTACCCTGCGGGATGCATCCTCTCGCACGTGTTTTTGCTCGACTAGCCATGCGCATCCCAAAAAACCTGCGCATGCGCATCCCACAAAACCTGCGCATGCGCATCCCACAAAACCTCGCACGTGTTTTTACTCGACTAGCCTGCGGGATGCATCCTCTCGCACGTGTTTTTGCTCGACTAGCCATGCGCATCCCACAAAACCTGCGCACGCGCATCCCACAAAACCTCGCACGTGTTTTTACTCGACTAGCCTGCGGGATGCATTCTCTCGCACGTGTTTTTGCTCGACCAGCCTGCGGGATGCATCCTCTCGCACGTGTTTTTGCTCGACTAGCCTGCGGGATGCATCCTCTCGCACGTGTTTGTGCTCGACTAGCCTGCGGGATGCATCCTCTCGCACGTGTTTTTACTCGACTAGCCTGCGGGATGCATCCTCTCGCACGTGTTTTTACCCGACTAGCCTGCGGGATGCATCCTCTCGCACGTGTTTTTACTCGACTAGCCTGCGGGATGCATCCTCTCGCACGTGTTTTTACTCGACTAGCCTGCAGGATGCATTCTCTCGCACGTGTTTTTACTCGACTAGCCTGCGGGATGCATCCTCTCGCACGTGTTTTTGCTCGACCAGCCTGCGGGATGCATCCTCTCGCACGTGTTTTTGCTCGACTAGCTTGCGGGATGCATCCTCTCGCACGTGTTTTTACTCGACTAGCCTTCGGGATTCATCCTCTCGCACGTGTTTTTACTCGACTAGCCTGCGGGATGCATCCTCTCGCACGTGTTTTTGCTCGACTAGCCATGCGCATCCCAAAAAACCTGCGCATGCGCATCCCAAAAAACCTGCGCATGCGCATCCCAAAAAACCTGCGCATGCGCATCCCAAAAAACCTGCGCATGCGCATCCCAATAAACCTGCGCATGCGCATCCCACAAAACCTGCGCATGCGCATCCCACAAAACCTCGCACGTGTTTTTACTCGACTAGCCTGCGGGATGCATCCTCTCGCACGTGTTTTTACTCGACTACCCTGCGGGATGCATCCTCTCGCACGTGTTTTTGCTCGACTAGCCATGCGCATCCCAAAAAACCTGCGCATGCGCATCCCACAAAACCTGCGCATGCGCATCCCCCAAAACCTCGCACGTGTTTTTACTCGACTAGCCTGCGGGATGCATCCTCTCGCACGTGTTTTTACTCGACTAGCCTGCGGGATGCATCCTCTCGCACGTGTTTTTGCTCGACTAGCCTGCGGGATGCATCCTCTCGCACGTGTTTTTACTCGACTACCCTGCGGGATGCATCCTCGCGCACGTGTTTTTGCTCGACTAGCCATGCGCATCCCAAAAAACCTGCGCATGCGCATCCCACAAAACCTGCGCATGCGCATCCCACAAAACCTCGCACGTGTTTTTACTCGACTAGCCTGCGGGATGCATCCTCTCGCACGTGTTTTTACTCGACTAGCCTGCGGGATGCATCCTCTCGCACGTGTTTTTACTCGACTACCCTGCGGGATGCATCCTCTCGCACGTGTTTTTGCTCGACTAGCCATGCGCATCCCAAAAAACCTGCGCATGCGCATCCCACAAAACCTCGCACGTGTTTTTACTCGACTAGCCTGCGGGATGCATCCTCTCGCACGTGTTTTTGCTCGACTAGCCTGCGGGATGCATCCTCTCGCACGTGTTTTTGCTCGACTAGCCTGCGGGATGCATCCTCTCGCACGTGTTTTTGCTCGACTAGCCTGCGGGACGCATCCTCTCGCACGTGTTTTTACTCGACTAGCCTGCGGTATGCATCCTCTCGCACGTGTTTTTACTCGACTAGCCTGCGGGATGCATCCTCTCGCACGTGTTTTTACTCGACTACCCTGCGGGATGCATCCTCTCGCACGTGTTTTTGCTCGACTAGCCATGCGCATCCCAAAAAACCTGCGCATGCGCATCCCACAAAACCTGCGCATGCGCATCCCACAAAACCTCGCACGTGTTTTTACTCGACTAGCCTGCGGGATGCATCCTCTCGCACGTGTTTTTGCTCGACTAGCCATGCGCATCCCACAAAACCTGCGCATGCGCATCCCACAAAACCTCGCACGTGTTTTTACTCGACTAGCCTGCGGGATGCATTCTCTCGCACGTGTTTTTGCTCGACCAGCCTGCGGGATGCATCCTCTCGCACGTGTTTTTGCTCGACTAGCCTGCGGGATGCATCCTCTCGCACGTGTTTGTGCTCGACTAGCCTGCGGGATGCATCCTCTCGCACGTGTTTTTACTCGACTAGCCTGCAGGATGCATCCTCTCGCACGTGTTTTTACTCGACTAGCCTGCGGGATGCATCCTCTCGCACGTGTTTTTGCTCGACCAGCCTGCGGGATGCATCCTCTCGCACGTGTTTTTGCTCGACCAGCCTGCGGGATTCATCCTCTCGCACGTGTTTTTACTCGACTAGCCTGCGGGATGCATCCTCTCGCACGTGTTTTTGCTCGACTAGCCATGCGCATCCCAAAAAACCTGCGCATGCGCATCCCAAAAAACCTGCGCATGCGCATCCCAAAAAACCTGCGCATGCGCATCCCACAAAACCTCGCACGTGTTTTTACTCGACTAGCCTGCGGGATGCATCCTCTCGCACGTGTTTTTGCTCGACTAGCCATGCGCATCCCACAAAACCTGCGCACGCGCATCCCACAAAACCTCGCACGTGTTTTTACTCGACTAGCCTGCGGGATGCATTCTCTCGCACGTGTTTTTGCTCGACCAGCCTGCGGGATGCATCCTCTCGCACGTGTTTTTGCTCGACTAGCCTGCGGGATGCATCCTCTCGCACGTGTTTGTGCTCGACTAGCCTGCGGGATGCATCCTCTCGCACGTGTTTTTACTCGACTAGCCTGCGGGATGCATCCTCTCGCACGTGTTTTTACCCGACTAGCCTGCGGGATGCATCCTCTCGCACGTGTTTTTACTCGACTAGCCTGCGGGATGCATCCTCTCGCACGTGTTTTTACTCGACTAGCCTGCAGGATGCATTCTCTCGCACGTGTTTTTACTCGACTAGCCTGCGGGATGCATCCTCTCGCACGTGTTTTTGCTCGACCAGCCTGCGGGATGCATCCTCTCGCACGTGTTTTTGCTCGACTAGCTTGCGGGATGCATCCTCTCGCACGTGTTTTTACTCGACTAGCCTTCGGGATTCATCCTCTCGCACGTGTTTTTACTCGACTAGCCTGCGGGATGCATCCTCTCGCACGTGTTTTTGCTCGACTAGCCATGCGCATCCCAAAAAACCTGCGCATGCGCATCCCAAAAAACCTGCGCATGCGCATCCCAAAAAACCTGCGCATGCGCATCCCAATAAACCTGCGCATGCGCATCCCACAAAACCTGCGCATGCGCATCCCACAAAACCTCGCACGTGTTTTTACTCGACTAGCCTGCGGGATGCATCCTCTCGCACGTGTTTTTACTCGACTACCCTGCGGGATGCATCCTCTCGCACGTGTTTTTGCTCGACTAGCCATGCGCATCCCAAAAAACCTGCGCATGCGCATCCCACAAAACCTGCGCATGCGCATCCCACAAAACCTCGCACGTGTTTTTACTCGACTAGCCTGCGGGATGCATCCTCTCGCACGTGTTTTTACTCGACTAGCCTGCGGGATGCATCCTCTCGCACGTGTTTTTGCTCGACTAGCCTGCGGGATGCATCCTCTCGCACGTGTTTTTACTCGACTACCCTGCGGGATGCATCCTCGCGCACGTGTTTTTGCTCGACTAGCCATGCGCATCCCAAAAAACCTGCGCATGCGCATCCCACAAAACCTGCGCATGCGCATCCCACAAAACCTCGCACGTGTTTTTACTCGACTAGCCTGCGGGATGCATCTTCTCGCACGTGTTTTTACTCGACTAGCCTGCGGGATGCATCCTCTCGCACGTGTTTTTACTCGACTACCCTGCGGGATGCATCCTCTCGCACGTGTTTTTGCTCGACTAGCCATGCGCATCCCAAAAAACCTGCGCATGCGCATCCCACAAAACCTCGCACGTGTTTTTACTCGACTAGCCTGCGGGATGCATCCTCTCGCACGTGTTTTTGCTCGACTAGCCTGCGGGATGCATCCTCTCGCACGTGTTTTTGCTCGACTAGCCTGCGGGATGCATCCTCTCGCACGTGTTTTTGCTCGACTAGCCTGCGGGACGCATCCTCTCGCACGTGTTTTTACTCGACTAGCCTGCGGTATGCATCCTCTCGCACGTGTTTTTACTCGACTAGCCTGCGGGATGCATCCTCTCGCACGTGTTTTTACTCGACTACCCTGCGGGATGCATCCTCTCGCACGTGTTTTTGCTCGACTAGCCATGCGCATCCCAAAAAACCTGCGCATGCGCATCCCACAAAACCTGCGCATGCGCATCCCACAAAACCTCGCACGTGTTTTTACTCGACTAGCCTGCGGGATGCATCCTCTCGCACGTGTTTTTGCTCGACTAGCCATGCGCATCCCACAAAACCTGCGCATGCGCATCCCACAAAACCTCGCACGTGTTTTTACTCGACTAGCCTGCGGGATGCATTCTCTCGCACGTGTTTTTGCTCGACCAGCCTGCGGGATGCATCCTCTCGCACGTGTTTTTGCTCGACTAGCCTGCGGGATGCATCCTCTCGCACGTGTTTGTGCTCGACTAGCCTGCGGGATGCATCCTCTCGCACGTGTTTTTACTCGACTAGCCTGCAGGATGCATCCTCTCGCACGTGTTTTTACTCGACTAGCCTGCGGGATGCATCCTCTCGCACGTGTTTTTGCTCGACCAGCCTGCGGGATGCATCCTCTCGCACGTGTTTTTGCTCGACCAGCCTGCGGGATGCATCCTCTCGCACGTGTTTTTGCTCGACTAGCTTGCGGGATGCATCCTCTCGCACGTGTTTTTACTCGACTAGCCTTCGGGATTCATCCTCTCGCACGTGTTTTTACTCGACTAGCCTGCGGGATGCATCCTCTCGCACGTGTTTTTGCTCGACTAGCCATGCGCATCCCAAAAAACCTGCGCATGCGCATCCCAAAAAACCTGCGCATGCGCATCCCAAAAAACCTGCGCATGCGCATCCCACAAAACCTGCGCATGCGCATCCCACAAAAACTCGCACGTGTTTTTACTCGACTAGCCTGCGGGATGCATCCTCTCGCACGTGTTTTTACTCGACTACCCTGCGGGATGCATCCTCTCGCACGTGTTTTTACTCGACTACCCTGCGGGATCCATCCTCTCGCACGTGTTTTTGCTCGACTAGCCATGCGCATCCCAAAAAACTTGCGCATGCGCATCCCACAAAACCTCGCACGTGTTTTTGCTCGACTAGCCTGCGGGAAGCATCCTCTCGCACGTGTTTTTACTCGACTAGCCTGCGGGATGCATCCTCTCGCACGTGTTTTTACTCGACTAGCCTGCGGGAAGCATCCTCTTGCACGTGTTTTTACTCGACTAGCCTGCGGGATGCATCCTCTCGCACGTGTTTTTACTCGACTACCCTGCGGGATGCATCCTCTCGCACGTGTTTTTGCTCGACTAGCCATGCGCATCCCAAAAAACCTGCGCATGCGCATCCCACAAAACCTGCGCATGCGCATCCCACAAAACCTGCGCATGCGCATCCCACAAAACCTCGCACGTGTTTTTACTCGACTAGCCTGCGGGATGCATCCTCTCGCACGTGTTTTTACCCGACTAGCCTGCGGGATGCATCCTCTCGCACGTGTTTTTACTCGACTAGCCTGCGGGATGCATCCTCTCGCACGTGTTTTTACTCGACTAGCCTGCAGGATGCATCCTCTCGCACGTGTTTTTACTCGACTAGCCTGCGGGATGCATCCTCTCGCACGTGTTTTTGCTCGACCAGCCTGCGGGATGCATCCTCTCGCACGTGTTTTTGCTCGACTAGCTTGCGGGATGCATCCTCTCGCACGTGTTTTTACTCGACTAGCCTTCGGGATTCATCCTCTCGCACGTGTTTTTACTCGACTAGCCTGCGGGATGCATCCTCTCGCACGTGTTTTTGCTCGACTAGCCATGCGCATCCCAAAAAACCTGCGCATGCGCATCCCAAAAAACCTGCGCATGCGCATCCCACAAAACCTGCGCATGCGCATCCCACAAAACCTCGCACGTGTTTTTACTCGACTAGCCAGCGGGATGCATCATCTCGCACGTGTTTTTACTCGACTACCCTGCGGGATGCATCCTCTCGCTCGTGTTTTTGCTCGACTAGAAATGCGCATCCCAAAAAACCTGCGCATGCGCATCCCACAAAACCTGCGCATGCGCATCCCACAAAACCTCGCACGTGTTTTTACTCGACTAGCCTGCGGGATGCATCCTCTCGCACGTGTTTTTGCTCGACTAGCCATGCGCATCCCACAAAACCTGCGCATGCGCATCCCACAAAACCTCGCACGTGTTTTTACTCGACTAGCCTGCGGGATGCATTCTCTCGCACGTGTTTTTGCTCGACCAGCCTGCGGGATGCATCCTCTCGCACGTGTTTTTGCTCGACTAGCCTGCGGGATGCATCCTCTCGCACGTGTTTGTGCTCGACTAGCCTGCGGGATGCATCCTCTCGCACGTGTTTTTACTCGACTAGCCTGCGGGATGCATCCTCTCGCACGTGTTTTTACCCGACTAGCCTGCGGGATGCATCCTCTCGCACGTGTTTGTGCTCGACTAGCCTGCGGGATGCATCCTCTCGCACGTGTTTTTACTCGACTAGCCTGCAGGATGCATCCTCTCGCACGTGTTTTTACTCGACTAGCCTGCGGGATGCATCCTCTCGCACGTGTTTTTGCTCGACCAGCCTGCGGGATGCATCCTCTCGCACGTGTTTTTGCTCGACCAGCCTGCGGGATGCATCCTCTCGCACGTGTTTTTGCTCGACTAGCTTGCGGGATGCATCCTCTCGCACGTGTTTTTACTCGACTAGCCTTCGGGATTCATCCTCTCGCACGTGTTTTTACTCGACTAGCCTGCGGGATGCATCCTCTCGCACGTGTTTTTGCTCGACTAGCCATGCGCATCCCAAAAAACCTGCGCATGCGCATCCCAAAAAACCTGCGCATGCGCATCCCAAAAAACCTGCGCATGCGCATCCCACAAAACCTGCGCATGCGCATCCCACAAAAACTCGCACGTGTTTTTACTCGACTAGCCTGCGGGATGCATCCTCTCGCACGTGTTTTTGCTCGACTAGCCATGCGCATCCCAAAAAACCTGCGCATGCGCATCCCAAAAAACCTGCGCATGCGCATCCCAAAAAACCTGCGCATGCGCATCCCACAAAACCTGCGCATGCGCATCCCACAAAACCTCGCACGTGTTTTTACTCGACTAGCCAGCGGGATGCATCCTCTCGCACGTGTTTTTGCTCGACTAGCCATGCGCATCCCAAAAAACCTGCGCATACGCATCCCACAAAACCTGCGCATGCGCATCCCACAAAACCTCGCACGTGTTTTTACTCGACTAGCCTGCGGGATGCATCCTCTCGCACGTGTTTTTGCTCGACTAGCCATGCGCATCCCACAAAACCTGCGCATGCGCATCCCACAAAACCTCGCACGTGTTTTTACTCGACTAGCCTGCGGGATGCATTCTCTCGCACGTGTTTTTGCTCGACCAGCCTGCGGGATGCATCCTCTCGCACGTGTTTTTGCTCGACTAGCCTGCGGGATGCATCCTCTCGCACGTGTTTGTGCTCGACTAGCCTGCGGGATGCATCCTCTCGCACGTGTTTTTACTCGACTAGCCTGCGGGATGCATCCTCTCGCACGTGTTTTTACCCGACTAGCCTGCGGGATGCATCCTCTCGCACGTGTTTGTGCTCGACTAGCCTGCGGGATGCATCCTCTCGCACGTGTTTTTACTCGACTAGCCTGCAGGATGCATCCTCTCGCACGTGTTTTTACTCGACTAGCCTGCGGGATGCATCCTCTCGCACGTGTTTTTGCTCGACCAGCCTGCGGGATGCATCCTCTCGCACGTGTTTTTGCTCGACCAGCCTGCGGGATGCATCCTCTCGCACGTGTTTTTGCTCGACTAGCTTGCGGGATGCATCCTCTCGCACGTGTTTTTACTCGACTAGCCTTCGGGATTCATCCTCTCGCACGTGTTTTTACTCGACTAGCCTGCGGGATGCATCCTCTCGCACGTGTTTTTGCTCGACTAGCCATGCGCATCCCAAAAAACCTGCGCATGCGCATCCCAAAAAACCTGCGCATGCGCATCCCAAAAAACCTGCGCATGCGCATCCCACAAAACCTGCGCATGCGCATCCCACAAAAACTCGCACGTGTTTTTACTCGACTAGCCTGCGGGATGCATCCTCTCGCACGTGTTTTTACTCGACTACCCTGCGGGATGCATCCTCTCGCACGTGTTTTTGCTCGACTAGCCATGCGCATCCCAAAAAACCTGCGCATGCGCATCCCACAAAACCTGCGCATGCGCATCCCACAAAACCTGCGCATGCGCATCCCACAAAACCTCGCACGTGTTTTTACTTGACTAGCCTGCGGGATGCATCCTCTCGCACGTGTTTTTACTCGACTACCCTGCGGGATCCATCCTCTCGCACGTGTTTTTGCTCGACTAGCCATGCGCATCCCAAAAAACCTGCGCATGCGCATCCCACAAAACCTCGCACGTGTTTTTGCTCGACTAGCCTGCGGGATGCATCCTCTCGCACGTGTTTTTACTCGACTAGCCTGCGGGAAGCATCCTCTCGCACGTGTTTTTACTCGACTAGCCTGCGGGATGCATCCTCTCGCACGTGTTTTTACTCGACTAGCCTGCGGGATGCATCCTCTCGCACGTGTTTTTACTCGACTACCCTGCGGGATGCATCCTCTCGCACGTGTTTTTGCTCGACTAGCCATGCGCATCCCAAAAAACCTGCGCATGCGCATCCCACAAAACCTGCGCATGCGCATCCCACAAAACCTCGCACGTGTTTTTACTCGACTAGCCTGCGGGATGCATTCTCTCGCACGTGTTTTTGCTCGACCAGCCTGCGGGATGCATCCTCTCGCACGTGTTTTTGCTCGACTAGCTTGCGGGATGCATCCTCTCGCACGTGTTTGTGCTCGACTAGCCTGCGGGATGCATCCTCTCGCACGTGTTTTTACTCGACTAGCCTGCGGGATGCATCCTCTCGCACGTGTTTTTACCCGACTAGCCTGCGGGATGCATCCTCTCGCACGTGTTTTTACTCGACTAGCCTGCGGGATGCATCCTCTCGCACGTGTTTTTACTCGACTAGCCTGCAGGATGCATCCTCTCGCACGTGTTTTTACTCGACTAGCCTGCGGGATGCATCCTCTCGCACGTGTTTTTGCTCGACCAGCCTGCGGGATGCATCCTCTCGCACGTGTTTTTGCTCGACTAGCCATGCGCATCCCAAAAAACCTGCGCATGCGCATCCCACAAAACCTGCGTATGCGCATCCCACAAAACCTCGCACGTGTTTTTACTCGACTAGCCTGCGGGATGCATCCTCTCGCACGTGTTTTTACTCGACTAGCCTGCGGGATGCATCCTCTCGCACGTGTTTTTGCTCGACTAGCCTGCGGGATGCATCCTCTCGCACGTGTTTTTACTCGACTACCCTGCGGGATGCATCCTCTCGCACGTGTTTTTGCTCGACTAGCCATGCGCATCCCAAAAAACCTGCGCATGCGCATCCCACAAAACCTGCGCATGCGCATCCCACAAAACCTCGCACGTGTTTTTACTCGACTAGCCTGCGGGATGCATCCTCTCGCACGTGTTTTTACTCGACTAGCCTGCGGGATGCATCCTCTCGCACGTGTTTTTGCTCGACCAGCCTGCGGGATGCATCCTCTCGCACGTGTTTTTGCTCGACTAGCTTGCGGGATGCATCCTCTCGCACGTGTTTTTACTCGACTAGCCTTCGGGATTCATCCTCTCGCACGTGTTTTTACTCGACTAGCCTGCGGGATGCATCCTCTCGCACGTGTTTTTGCTCGACTAGCCATGCGCATCCCAAAAAACCTGCGCATGCGCATCCCAAAAAACCTGCGCATGCGCATCCCAAAAAACCTGCGCATGCGCATCCCACAAAACCTGCGCATGCGCATCCCACAAAACCTCGCACGTGTTTTTACTCGACTAGCCTGCGGGATGCATCCTCTCGCACGTGTTTTTACTCGACTACCCTGCGGGATGCATCCTCTCGCACGTGTTTTTGCTCGACTAGCCATGCGCATCCCAAAAAACCTGCGCATGCGCATCCCACAAAACCTGCGCATGCGCATCCCACAAAACCTCGCACGTGTTTTTACTCGACTAGCCTGCGGGATGCATCCTCTCGCACGTGTTTTTACTCGACTAGCCTGCGGGATGCATCCTCTCGCACGTGTTTTTGCTCGACTAGCCTGCGGGATGCATCCTCTCGCACGTGTTTTTACTCGACTACCCTGCGGGATGCATCCTCTCGCACGTGTTTTTGCTCGACTAGCCTGCGGGATGCATCCTCTCGCACGTGTTTTTACTCGACTACCCTGCGGGATGCATCCTCTCGCACGTGTTTTTGCTCGACTAGCCATGCGCATCCCAAAAAACCTGCGCATGCGCATCCCACAAAACCTGCGCATGCGCATCCCACAAAACCTCGCACGTGTTTTTACTCGACTAGCCTGCGGGATGCATCCTCTCGCACGTGTTTTTACTCGACTAGCCTGCGGGATGCATCCTCTCGCACGTGTTTTTACTCGACTACCCTGCGGGATGCATCCTCTCGCACGTGTTTTTGCTCGACTAGCCATGCGCATCCCAAAAAACCTGCGCATGCGCATCCCACAAAACCTCGCACGTGTTTTTACTCGACTAGCCTGCGGGATGCATCCTCTCGCACGTGTTTTTACCCGACTAGCCTGCGGGATGCATCCTCTCGCACGTGTTTTTACTCGACTAGCCTGCGGGATGCATCCTCTCGCACGTGTTTTTACTCGACTAGCCTGCAGGATGCATCCTCTCGCACGTGTTTTTACTCGACTAGCCTGCGGGATGCATCCTCTCGCACGTGTTTTTGCTCGACCAGCCTGCGGGATGCATCCTCTCGCACGTGTTTTTGCTCGACTAGCTTGCGGGATGCATCCTCTCGCACGTGTTTTTACTCGACTAGCCTTCGGGATTCATCCTCTCGCACGTGTTTTTACTCGACTAGCCTGCGGGATGCATCCTCTCGCACGTGTTTTTGCTCGACTAGCCATGCGCATCCCAAAAAACCTGCGCATGCGCATCCCAAAAAACCTGCGCATGCGCATCCCAAAAAGCCTGCGCATACGCATCCCACAAAACCTGCGCATGCGCATCCCACAAAACCTCGCACGTGTTTTTACTCGACTAGCCAGCGGGATGCATCATCTCGCACGTGTTTTTACTCGACTACCCAGCGGGATGCATCCTCTCGCACGTGTTTTTGCTCGACTAGCCATGCGCATCCCAAAAAACCTGCGCATGCGCATCCCACAAAACCTGCGCATGCGCATCCCACAAAACCTCGCACGTGTTTTTACTCGACTAGCCTGCGGGATGCATCCTCTCGCACGTGTTTTTGCTCGACTAGCCATGCGCATCCCACAAAACCTGCGCATGCGCATCCCACAAAACCTCGCACGTGTTTTTACTCGACTAGCCTGCGGGATGCATTCTCTCGCACGTGTTTTTGCTCGACCAGCCTGCGGGATGCATCCTCTCGCACGTGTTTTTGCTCGACTAGCCTGCGGGATGCATCCTCTCGCACGTGTTTGTGCTCGACTAGCCTGCGGGATGCATCCTCTCGCACGTGTTTTTACTCGACTAGCCTGCGGGATGCATCCTCTCGCACGTGTTTTTACCCAACTAGCCTGCGGGATGCATCCTCTCGCACGTGTTTGTGCTCGACTAGCCTGCGGGATGCATCCTCTCGCACGTGTTTTTACTCGACTAGCCTGCAGGATGCATCCTCTCGCACGTGTTTTTACTCGACTAGCCTGCGGGATGCATCCTCTCGCACGTGTTTTTGCTCGACCAGCCTGCGGGATGCATCCTCTCGCACGTGTTTTTGCTCGACCAGCCTGCGGGATGCATCCTCTCGCACGTGTTTTTGCTCGACTAGCTTGCGGGATGCATCCTCTCGCACGTGTTTTTACTCGACTAGCCTTCGGGATTCATCCTCTCGCACGTGTTTTTACTCGACTAGCCTGCGGGATGCATCCTCTCGCACGTGTTTTTGCTCGACTAGCCATGCGCATCCCAAAAAACCTGCGCATGCGCATCCCAAAAAACCTGCGCATGCGCATCCCAAAAAACCTGCGCATGCGCATCCCACAAAACCTGCGCATGCGCATCCCACAAAAACTCGCACGTGTTTTTACTCGACTAGCCTGCGGGATGCATCCTCTCGCACGTGTTTTTACTCGACTACCCTGCGGGATGCATCCTCTCGCACGTGTTTTTGCTCGACTAGCCATGCGCATCCCAAAAAACCTGCGCATGCGCATCCCACAAAACCTGCGCATGCGCATCCCACAAAACCTGCGCATGCGCATCCCACAAAACCTCGCACGTGTTTTTACTTGACTAGCCTGCGGGATGCATCCTCTCGCAAGTGTTTTTACTCGACTACCCTGCGGGATCCATCCTCTCGCACGTGTTTTTGCTCGACTAGCCATGCGCATCCCAAAAAACCTGCGCATGCGCATCCCACAAAACCTCGCACGTGTTTTTGCTCGACTAGCCTGCGGGATGCATCCTCTCGCACGTGTTTTTACTCGACTAGCCTGCGGGAAGCATCCTCTCGCACGTGTTTTTACTCGACTAGCCTGCGGGATGCATCCTCTCGCACGTGTTTTTACTCGACTAGCCTGCGGGATGCATCCTCTCGCACGTGTTTTTACTCGACTACCCTGCGGGATGCATCCTCTCGCACGTGTTTTTGCTCGACTAGCCATGCGCATCCCAAAAAACCTGCGCATGCGCATCCCACAAAACCTGCGCATGCGCATCCCACAAAACCTGCGCATGCGCATCCCACAAAACCTCGCACGTGTTTTTACTCGACTAGCCTGCGGGATGCATCCTCTCGCACGTGTTTTTACCCGACTAGCCTGCGGGATGCATCCTCTCGCACGTGTTTTTACTCGACTAGCCTGCGGGATGCATCCTCTCGCACGTGTTTTTACTCGACTAGCCTGCAGGATGCATCCTCTCGCACGTGTTTTTACTCGACTTGCCTGCGGGATGCATCCTCTCGCACGTGTTTTTGCTCGACCAGCCTGCGGGATGCATCCTCTCGCACGTGTTTTTGCTCGACTAGCTTGCGGGATGCATCCTCTCGCACGTGTTTTTACTCGACTAGCCTTCGGGATTCATCCTCTCGCACGTGTTTTTACTCGACTAGCCTGCGGGATGCATCCTCTCGCACGTGTTTTTGCTCGACTAGCCATGCGCATCCCAAAAAACCTGCGCATGCGCATCCCAAAAAACCTGCGCATGCGCATCCCAAAAAACCTGCGCATGCGCATCCCAAAAAACCTGCGCATGCGCATCCCACAAAACCTGCGCATGCGCATCCCACAAAACCTCGCACGTGTTTTTACTCGACTAGCCTGCGGGATGCATCATCTCGCACGTGTTTTTACTCGACTACCCTGCGGGATGCATCCTCTCGCACGTGTTTTTGCTCGACTAGCCATGCGCATCCCAAAAAACCTGCGCATGCGCATCCCACAAAACCTGCGCATGCGCATCCCACAAAACCTCGCACGTGTTTTTACTCGACTAGCCTGCGGGATGCATCCTCTCGCACGTGTTTTTGCTCGACTAGCCATGCGCATCCCACAAAACCTGCGCATGCGCCTCCCACAAAACCTCGCACGTGTTTTTACTCGACTAGCCTGCGGGATGCATTCTCTCGCACGTGTTTTTACTCGACTAGCCTGCAGGATGCATCCTCTGGCACGTGTTTTTACTCGACTAGCCTGCGGGATGCATCCTCTCGCACGTGTTTTTGCTCGACCAGCCTGCGGGATGCATCCTCTCGCACGTGTTTTTGCTCGACTAGCTTGCGGGATGCATCCTCTCGCACGTGTTTTTACTCGACTAGCCTTCGGGATTCATCCTCTCGCACGTGTTTTTACTCGACTAGCCTGCGGGATGCATCCTCTCGCACGTGTTTTTGCTCGACTAGCCATGCGCATCCCAAAAAACCTGCGCATGCGCATCCCAAAAAACCTGCGCATGCGCATCCCAAAAAACCTGCGCATGCGCATCCCAAAAAACCTGCGCATGCGCATCCCACAAAACCTGCGCATGCGCATCCCACAAAACCTCGCACGTGTTTCTACTCGACTAGCCTGCGGGATGCATCATCTCGCACGTGTTTTTACTCGACTACCCTGCGGGATGCATCCTCTCGCACGTGTTTTTGCTCGACTAGCCATGCGCATCCCAAAAAACCTGCGCATGCGCATCCCACAAAACCTGCGCATGCGCATCCCACAAAACCTCGCACGTGTTTTTACTCGACTAGCCTGCGGGATGCATCCTCTCGCACGTGTTTTTGCTCGACTAGCCATGCGCATCCCACAAAACCTGCGCATGCGCATCCCACAAAACCTCGCACGTGTTTTTACTCGACTAGCCTGCGGGATGCATTCTCTCGCACGTGTTTTTGCTCGACCAGCCTGCGGGATGCATCCTCTCGCACGTGTTTTTGCTCGACTAGCCTGCGGGATGCATCCTCTCGCACGTGTTTGTGCTCGACTAGCCTGCGGGATGCATCCTCTCGCACGTGTTTTTACTCGACTAGCCTGCGGGATGCATCCTCTCGCACGTGTTTTTACCCGACTAGCCTGCGGGATGCATCCTCTCGCACGTGTTTTTACTCGACTAGCCTGCGGGATGCATCCTCTCGCACGTGTTTTTACTCGACTAGCCTGCAGGATGCATCCTCTCGCACGTGTTTTTACTCGACTAGCCTGCGGGATGCATCCTCTCGCACGTGTTTTTGCTCGACCAGCCTGCGGGATGCATCCTCTCGCACGTGTTTTTGCTCGACTAGCTTGCGGGATGCATCCTCTCGCACGTGTTTTTACTCGACTAGCCTTCGGGATTCATCCTCTCGCACGTGTTTTTACTCGACTAGCCTGCGGGATGCATCCTCTCGCACGTGTTTTTGCTCGTCTAGCCATGCGCATCCCAAAAAACCTGCACATGCGCATCCCAAAAAACCTGCGCATGCGCATCCCAAAAAACCTGCGCATGCGCATCCCACAAAACCTGCGCATGCGCATCCCACAAAACCTCGCACGTGTTTTTACTCGACTAGCCTGCGGGATGCATCCTCTCGCACGTGTTTTTACTCGACTACCCTGCGGGATGCATCCTCTCGCACGTGTTTTTGCTCGACTAGCCATGCGCATCCCAAAAAACCTGCGCATGCGCATCCCACAAAACCTGCGCATGCGCATCCCACAAAACCTCGCACGTGTTTTTAGTCGACTAGCCTGCGGGATGCATCCTCTCGCACGTGTTTTTACTCGACTAGCCTGCGGGATGCATCCTCTCGCACGTGTTTTTGCTCGACTAGCCTGCGGGATGCATCCTCTCGCACGTGTTTTTACTCGACTACCCTGCGGGATGCATCCTCTCGCACGTGTTTTTGCTCGACTAGCCATGCGCATCCCAAAAAACCTGCGCATGCGCATCCCACAAAACCTGCGCATGCGCATCCCACAAAACCTCGCACGTGTTTTTACTCGACTAGCCTGCGGGATGCATCCTCTCGCACGTGTTTTTACTCGACTAGCCTGCGGGATGCATCCTCTCGCACGTGTTTTTGCTCGACCAGCCTGCGGGATGCATCCTCTCGCACGTGTTTTTGCTCGACTAGCTTGCGGGATGCATCCTCTCGCACGTGTTTTTACTCGACTAGCCTTCGGGATTCATCCTCTCGCACGTGTTTTTACTCGACTAGCCTGCGGGATGCATCCTCTCGCACGTGTTTTTGCTCGACCAGCCTGCGGGATGCATCCTCTCGCACGTGTTTTTGCTCGACTAGCTTGCGGGATGCATCCTCTCGCACGTGTTTTTACTCGACTAGCCTTCGGGATTCATCCTCTCGCACGTGTTTTTACTCGACTAGCCTGCGGGATGCATCCTCTCGCACGTGTTTTTGCTCGACTAGCCATGCGCATCCCAAAAAACCTGCGCATGCGCATCCCAAAAAACCTGCGCATGCGCATCCCAAAAAACCTGCGCATGCGCATCCCACAAAACCTGCGCATGCGCATCCCACAAAACCTCGCACGTGTTTTTACTCGACTAGCCAGCGGGATGCATCATCTCGCACGTGTTTTTACTCGACTACCCAGCGGGATGCATCCTCTCGCACGTGTTTTTGCTCGACTAGCCATGCGCATCCCAAAAAACCTGCGCATGCGCATCCCACAAAACCTGCGCATGCGCATCCCACAAAACCTCGCACGTGTTTTTACTCGACTAGCCTGCGGGATGCATCCTCTCGCACGTGTTTTTGCTCGACTAGCCATGCGCATCCCACAAAACCTGCGCATGCGCATCCCACAAAACCTCGCACGTGTTTTTACTCGACTAGCCTGCGGGATGCATTCTCTCGCACGTGTTTTTGCTCGACCAGCCTGCGGGATGCATCCTCTCGCACGTGTTTTTGCTCGACTAGCCTGCGGGATGCATCCTCTCGCACGTGTTTGTGCTCGACTAGCCTGCGGGATGCATCCTCTCGCACGTGTTTTTACTCGACTAGCCTGCGGGATGCATCCTCTCGCACGTGTTTTTACCCGACTAGCCTGCGGGATGCATCCTCTCGCACGTGTTTGTGCTCGACTAGCCTGCGGGATGCATCCTCTCGCACGTGTTTTTACTCGACTAGCCTGCAGGATGCATCCTCTCGCACGTGTTTTTACTCGACTAGCCTGCGGGATGCATCCTCTCGCACGTGTTTTTGCTCGACCAGCCTGCGGGATGCATCCTCTCGCACGTGTTTTTGCTCGACCAGCCTGCGGGATGCATCCTCTCGCACGTGTTTTTGCTCGACTAGCTTGCGGGATGCATCCTCTCGCACGTGTTTTTACTCGACTAGCCTTCGGGATTCATCCTCTCGCACGTGTTTTTACTCGACTAGCCTGCGGGATGCATCCTCTCGCACGTGTTTTTGCTCGACTAGCCATGCGCATCCCAAAAAACCTGCGCATGCGCATCCCAAAAAACCTGCGCATGCGCATCCCAAAAAACCTGCGCATGCGCATCCCACAAAACCTGCGCATGCGCATCCCACAAAAACTCGCACGTGTTTTTACTCGACTAGCCTGCGGGATGCATCCTCTCGCACGTGTTTTTACTCGACTACCCTGCGGGATGCATCCTCTCGCACGTGTTTTTGCTCGACTAGCCATGCGCATCCCAAAAAACCTGCGCATGCGCATCCCACAAAACCTGCGCATGCGCATCCCACAAAACCTGCGCATGCGCATCCCACAAAACCTCGCACGTGTTTTTACTTGACTAGCCTGCGGGATGCATCCTCTCGCAAGTGTTTTTACTCGACTACCCTGCGGGATCCATCCTCTCGCACGTGTTTTTGCTCGACTAGCCATGCGCATCCCAAAAAACCTGCGCATGCGCATCCCACAAAACCTCGCACGTGTTTTTGCTCGACTAGCCTGCGGGATGCATCCTCTCGCACGTGTTTTTACTCGACTAGCCTGCGGGAAGCATCCTCTCGCACGTGTTTTTACTCGACTAGCCTGCGGGATGCATCCTCTCGCACGTGTTTTTACTCGACTAGCCTGCGGGATGCATCCTCTCGCACGTGTTTTTACTCGACTACCCTGCGGGATGCATCCTCTCGCACGTGTTTTTGCTCGACTAGCCATGCGCATCCCAAAAAACCTGCGCATGCGCATCCCACAAAACCTGCGCATGCGCATCCCACAAAACCTGCGCATGCGCATCCCACAAAACCTCGCACGTGTTTTTACTCGACTAGCCTGCGGGATGCATCCTCTCGCACGTGTTTTTACCCGACTAGCCTGCGGGATGCATCCTCTCGCACGTGTTTTTACTCGACTAGCCTGCGGGATGCATCCTCTCGCACGTGTTTTTACTCGACTAGCCTGCAGGATGCATCCTCTCGCACGTGTTTTTACTCGACTTGCCTGCGGGATGCATCCTCTCGCACGTGTTTTTGCTCGACCAGCCTGCGGGATGCATCCTCTCGCACGTGTTTTTGCTCGACTAGCTTGCGGGATGCATCCTCTCGCACGTGTTTTTACTCGACTAGCCTTCGGGATTCATCCTCTCGCACGTGTTTTTACTCGACTAGCCTGCGGGATGCATCCTCTCGCACGTGTTTTTGCTCGACTAGCCATGCGCATCCCAAAAAACCTGCGCATGCGCATCCCAAAAAACCTGCGCATGCGCATCCCAAAAAACCTGCGCATGCGCATCCCAAAAAACCTGCGCATGCGCATCCCACAAAACCTGCGCATGCGCATCCCACAAAACCTCGCACGTGTTTTTACTCGACTAGCCTGCGGGATGCATCATCTCGCACGTGTTTTTACTCGACTACCCTGCGGGATGCATCCTCTCGCACGTGTTTTTGCTCGACTAGCCATGCGCATCCCAAAAAACCTGCGCATGCGCATCCCACAAAACCTGCGCATGCGCATCCCACAAAACCTCGCACGTGTTTTTACTCGACTAGCCTGCGGGATGCATCCTCTCGCACGTGTTTTTGCTCGACTAGCCATGCGCATCCCACAAAACCTGCGCATGCGCCTCCCACAAAACCTCGCACGTGTTTTTACTCGACTAGCCTGCGGGATGCATTCTCTCGCACGTGTTTTTACTCGACTAGCCTGCAGGATGCATCCTCTGGCACGTGTTTTTACTCGACTAGCCTGCGGGATGCATCCTCTCGCACGTGTTTTTGCTCGACCAGCCTGCGGGATGCATCCTCTCGCACGTGTTTTTGCTCGACTAGCTTGCGGGATGCATCCTCTCGCACGTGTTTTTACTCGACTAGCCTTCGGGATTCATCCTCTCGCACGTGTTTTTACTCGACTAGCCTGCGGGATGCATCCTCTCGCACGTGTTTTTGCTCGACTAGCCATGCGCATCCCAAAAAACCTGCGCATGCGCATCCCAAAAAACCTGCGCATGCGCATCCCAAAAAACCTGCGCATGCGCATCCCAAAAAACCTGCGCATGCGCATCCCACAAAACCTGCGCATGCGCATCCCACAAAACCTCGCACGTGTTTCTACTCGACTAGCCTGCGGGATGCATCATCTCGCACGTGTTTTTACTCGACTACCCTGCGGGATGCATCCTCTCGCACGTGTTTTTGCTCGACTAGCCATGCGCATCCCAAAAAACCTGCGCATGCGCATCCCACAAAACCTGCGCATGCGCATCCCACAAAACCTCGCACGTGTTTTTACTCGACTAGCCTGCGGGATGCATCCTCTCGCACGTGTTTTTGCTCGACTAGCCATGCGCATCCCACAAAACCTGCGCATGCGCATCCCACAAAACCTCGCACGTGTTTTTACTCGACTAGCCTGCGGGATGCATTCTCTCGCACGTGTTTTTGCTCGACCAGCCTGCGGGATGCATCCTCTCGCACGTGTTTTTGCTCGACTAGCCTGCGGGATGCATCCTCTCGCACGTGTTTGTGCTCGACTAGCCTGCGGGATGCATCCTCTCGCACGTGTTTTTACTCGACTAGCCTGCGGGATGCATCCTCTCGCACGTGTTTTTACCCGACTAGCCTGCGGGATGCATCCTCTCGCACGTGTTTTTACTCGACTAGCCTGCGGGATGCATCCTCTCGCACGTGTTTTTACTCGACTAGCCTGCAGGATGCATCCTCTCGCACGTGTTTTTACTCGACTAGCCTGCGGGATGCATCCTCTCGCACGTGTTTTTGCTCGACCAGCCTGCGGGATGCATCCTCTCGCACGTGTTTTTGCTCGACTAGCTTGCGGGATGCATCCTCTCGCACGTGTTTTTACTCGACTAGCCTTCGGGATTCATCCTCTCGCACGTGTTTTTACTCGACTAGCCTGCGGGATGCATCCTCTCGCACGTGTTTTTGCTCGTCTAGCCATGCGCATCCCAAAAAACCTGCACATGCGCATCCCAAAAAACCTGCGCATGCGCATCCCAAAAAACCTGCGCATGCGCATCCCACAAAACCTGCGCATGCGCATCCCACAAAACCTCGCACGTGTTTTTACTCGACTAGCCTGCGGGATGCATCCTCTCGCACGTGTTTTTACTCGACTACCCTGCGGGATGCATCCTCTCGCACGTGTTTTTGCTCGACTAGCCATGCGCATCCCAAAAAACCTGCGCATGCGCATCCCACAAAACCTGCGCATGCGCATCCCACAAAACCTCGCACGTGTTTTTACTCGACTAGCCTGCGGGATGCATCCTCTCGCACGTGTTTTTACTCGACTAGCCTGCGGGATGCATCCTCTCGCACGTGTTTTTGCTCGACTAGCCTGCGGGATGCATCCTCTCGCACGTGTTTTTACTCGACTACCCTGCGGGATGCATCCTCTCGCACGTGTTTTTGCTCGACTAGCCATGCGCATCCCAAAAAACCTGCGCATGCGCATCCCACAAAACCTGCGCATGCGCATCCCACAAAACCTCGCACGTGTTTTTACTCGACTAGCCTGCGGGATGCATCCTCTCGCACGTGTTTTTACTCGACTAGCCTGCGGGATGCATCCTCTCGCACGTGTTTTTGCTCGACCAGCCTGCGGGATGCATCCTCTCGCACGTGTTTTTGCTCGACTAGCTTGCGGGATGCATCCTCTCGCACGTGTTTTTACTCGACTAGCCTTCGGGATTCATCCTCTCGCACGTGTTTTTACTCGACTAGCCTGCGGGATGCATCCTCTCGCACGTGTTTTTGCTCGACCAGCCTGCGGGATGCATCCTCTCGCACGTGTTTTTGCTCGACTAGCTTGCGGGATGCATCCTCTCGCACGTGTTTTTACTCGACTAGCCTTCGGGATTCATCCTCTCGCACGTGTTTTTACTCGACTAGCCTGCGGGATGCATCCTCTCGCACGTGTTTTTGCTCGACTAGCCATGCGCATCCCAAAAAACCTGCGCATGCGCATCCCAAAAAACCTGCGCATGCGCATCCCACAAAACCTGCGCATGCGCATCCCACAAAAACTCGCACGTGTTTTTACTCGACTAGCCTGCGGGATGCATCCTCTCGCACGTGTTTTTACTCGACTACCCTGCGGGATGCATCCTCTCGCACGTGTTTTTGCTCGACTAGCCATGCGCATCCCAAAAAACCTGCGCATGCGCATCCCACAAAACCTGCGCATGCGCATCCCACAAAACCTGCGCATGCGCATCCCAAAAAACCTGCGCATGCGCATCCCACAAAACCTGCGCATGCGCATCCCACAAAAACTCGCACGTGTTTTTACTTGACTAGCCTGCGGGATGCATCCTCTCGCAAGTGTTTTTACTCGACTACCCTGCGGGATCCATCCTCTCGCACGTGTTTTTGCTCGACTAGCCATGCGCATCCCAAAAAACCTGCGCATGCGCATCCCACAAAACCTCGCACGTGTTTTTGCTCGACTAGCCTGCGGGATGCATCCTCTCGCACGTGTTTTTACTCGACTAGCCTGCGGGAAGCATCCTCTCGCACGTGTTTTTACTCGACTAGCCTGCGGGATGCATCCTCTCGCACGTGTTTTTACTCGACTAGCCTGCGGGATGCATCCTCTCGCACGTGTTTTTACTCGACTACCCTGCGGGATGCATCCTCTCGCACGTGTTTTTGCTCGACTAGCCATGCGCATCCCAAAAAACCTGCGCATGCGCATCCCACAAAACCTGCGCATGCGCATCCCACAAAACCTCGCACGTGTTTTTACTCGACTAGCCTGCGGGATGCATCCTCTCGCACGTGTTTTTACCCGACTAGCCTGCGGGATGCATCCTCTCGCACGTGTTTTTACTCGACTAGCCTGCGGGATGCATCCTCTCGCACGTGTTTTTACTCGACTAGCCTGCAGGATGCATCCTCTCGCACGTGTTTTTACTCGACTTGCCTGCGGGATGCATCCTCTCGCACGTGTTTTTGCTCGACCAGCCTGCGGGATGCATCCTCTCGCACGTGTTTTTGCTCGACTAGCTTGCGGGATGCATCCTCTCGCACGTGTTTTTACTCGACTAGCCTTCGGGATTCATCCTCTCGCACGTGTTTTTACTCGACTAGCCTGCGGGATGCATCCTCTCGCACGTGTTTTTGCTCGACTAGCCATGCGCATCCCAAAAAACCTGCGCATGCGCATCCCAAAAAACCTGCGCATGCGCATCCCAAAAAACCTGCGCATGCGCATCCCAAAAAACCTGCGCATGCGCATCCCACAAAACCTGCGCATGCGCATCCCACAAAACCTCGCACGTGTTTTTACTCGACTAGCCTGCGGGATGCATCATCTCGCACGTGTTTTTACTCGACTACCCTGCGGGATGCATCCTCTCGCACGTGTTTTTGCTCGACTAGCCATGCGCATCCCAAAAAACCTGCGCATGCGCATCCCACAAAACCTGCGCATGCGCATCCCACAAAACCTCGCACGTGTTTTTACTCGACTAGCCTGCGGGATGCATCCTCTCGCACGTGTTTTTGCTCGACTAGCCATGCGCATCCCACAAAACCTGCGCATGCGCATCCCACAAAACTTCGCACGTGTTTTTACTCGACTAGCCTGCGGGATGCATTCTCTCGCACGTGTTTTTACTCGACTAGCCTGCAGGATGCATCCTCTCGCACGTGTTTTTACACGACTAGCCTGCGGGATGCATCCTCTCGCACGTGTTTTTGCTCGACCAGCCTGCGGGATGCATCCTCTCGCACGTGTTTTTGCTCGACTAGCTTGCGGGATGCATCCTCTCGCACGTGTTTTTACTCGACTAGCCTGCGGGATGCATCCTCTCGCACGTGTTTTTACCCGACTAGCCTGCGGGATGCATCCTCTCGCACGTGTTTTTACTCGACTAGCCTGCGGGATGCATCCTCTCGCACGTGTTTTTACTCGACTAGCCTGCAGGATGCATCCTCTCGCACGTGTTTTTACTCGACTAGCCTGCGGGATGCATCCTCTCGCACGTGTTTTTGCTCGACCAGCCTGCGGGATGCATCCTCTCGCACGTGTTTTTGCTCGACTAGCTTGCGGGATGCATCCTCTCGCACGTGTTTTTACTCGACTAGCCTTCGGGATTCATCCTCTCGCACGTGTTTTTACTCGACTAGCCTGCGGGATGCATCCTCTCGCACGTGTTTTTGCTCGTCTAGCCATGCGCATCCCAAAAAACCTGCACATGCGCATCCCAAAAAACCTGCGCATGCGCATCCCAAAAAACCTGCGCATGCGCATCCCAAAAAACCTGCGCATGCGCATCCCACAAAACCTGCGCATGCGCATCCCACAAAACCTCGCACGTGTTTTTACTCGACTAGCCTGCGGGATGCATCCTCTCGCACGTGTTTTTACTCGACTACCCTGCGGGATGCATCCTCTCGCACGTGTTTTTGCTCGACTAGCCATGCGCATCCCAAAAAACCTGCGCATGCGCATCCCACAAAACCTGTGCATGCGCATCCCACAAAACCTCGCACGTGTTTTTACTCGACTAGCCTGCGGGATGCATCCTCTCGCACGTGTTTTTACTCGACTAGCCTGCGGGATGCATCCTCTCGCACGTGTTTTTGCTCGACTAGCCTGCGGGATGCATCCTCTCGCACGTGTTTTTACTCGACTACCCTGCGGGATGCATCCTCTCGCACGTGTTTTTGCTCGACTAGCCATGCGCATCCCAAAAAACCTGCGCATGCGCATCCCACAAAACCTGCGCATGCGCATCCCACAAAACCTCGCACGTGTTTTTACTCGACTAGCCTGCGGGATGCATCCTCTCGCACGTGTTTTTACTCGACTAGCCTGCGGGATGCATCCTCTCGCACGTGTTTTTGCTCGACCAGCCTGCGGGATGCATCCTCTCGCACGTGTTTTTGCTCGACTAGCTTGCGGGATGCATCCTCTCGCACGTGTTTTTACTCGACTAGCCTTCGGGATTCATCCTCTCGCACGTGTTTTTACTCGACTAGCCTGCGGGATGCATCCTCTCGCACGTGTTTTTGCTCGACTAGCCATGCGCATCCCAAAAAACCTGCGCATGCGCATCCCAAAAAACCTGCGCATGCGCATCCCAAAAAACCTGCGCATGCGCATCCCACAAAACCTGCGCATGCGCATCCCACAAAACCTCGCACGTGTTTTTACTCGACTAGCCTGCGGGATGCATCCTCTCGCACGTGTTTTTACTCGACTACCCTGCGGGATGCATCCTCTCGCACGTGTTTTTGCTCGACTAGCCATGCGCATCCCACAAAACCTCGCACGTGTTTTTACTCGACTAGCCTGCGGGATGCATCCTCTCGCACGTGTTTTTACTCGACTAGCCTGCGGGATGCATCCTCTCGCACGTGTTTTTGCTCGACTAGCCTGCGGGATGCATCCTCTCGCACGTGTTTTTACTCGACTACCCTGCGGGATGCATCCTCTCGCACGTGTTTTTGCTCGACTAGCCATGCGCATCCCAAAAAACCTGCGCATGCGCATCCCACAAAACCTGCGCATGCGCATCCCACAAAACCTCGCACGTGTTTTTACTCGACTAGCCTGCGGGATGCATCCTCTCGCACGTATTTTTACTCGACTAGCCTGCGGGATGCATCCTCTCGCACGTGTTTTTACTCGACTACCCTGCGGGATGCATCCTCTCGCACGTGTTTTTGCTCGACTAGCCATGCGCATCCCAAAAAACCTGCGCATGCGCATCCCACAAAACCTCGCACGTGTTTTTACTCGACTAGCCTGCGGGATGCATCCTCTCGCACGTGTTTTTACCCGACTAGCCTGCGGGATGCATCCTCTCGCACGTGTTTTTACTCGACTAGCCTGCGGGATGCATCCTCTCGCACGTGTTTTTACTCGACTAGCCTGCAGGATGCATCCTCTCGCACGTGTTTTTACTCGACTACCCTGCGGGATGCATCCTCTCGCACGTGTTTTTGCTCGACTAGCCATGCGCATCCCAAAAAACCTGCGCATGCGCATCCCACAAAACCTGCGCATGCGCATCCCACAAAACCTCGCACGTGTTTTTACTCGACTAGCCTGCGGGATGCATCCTCTCGCACGTGTTTTTGCTCGACTAGCCATGCGCATCCCACAAAACCTGCGCATGCGCATCCCACAAAACCTCGCACGTGTTTTTACTCGACTAGCCTGCGGGATGCATTCTCTCGCACGTGTTTTTACCCGACTAGCCTGCGGGATGCATCCTCTCGCACGTGTTTTTACTCGACTAGCCTGCGGGATGCATCCTCTCGCACGTGTTTTTACTCGACTAGCCTGCAGGATGCATCCTCTCGCACGTGTTTTTACTCGACTAGCCTGCGGGATGCATCCTCTCGCACGTGTTTTTGCTCGACCAGCCTGCGGGATGCATCCTCTCGCACGTGTTTTTGCTCGACTAGCTTGCGGGATGCATCCTCTCGCACGTGTTTTTACTCGACTAGCCTTCGGGATTCATCCTCTCGCACGTGTTTTTACTCGACTAGCCATGCGCATCCCAAAAAACCTGCGCATGCGCATCCCAAAAAACCTGCGCATGCGCATCCCAAAAAACCTGCGCATGCGCATCCCACAAAACCTGCGCATGCGCATCCCACAAAACCTCGCACGTGTTTTTACTCGACTAGCCAGCGGGATGCATCATCTCGCACGTGTTTTTACTCGACTACCCTGCGGGATGCATCCTCTCGCACGTGTTTTTGCTCGACTAGCCATGCGCATCCCAAAAAACCTGCGCATGCGCATCCCACAAAACCTGCGCATGCGCATCCCACAAAACCTCGCACGTGTTTTTACTCGACTAGCCTGCGGGATGCATCCTCTCGCACGTGTTTTTGCTGGACTAGCCATGCGCATCCCACAAAACCTGCGCATGCGCATCCCACAAAACCTCGCACGTGTTTTTACTCGACTAGCCTGCGGGATGCATTCTCTCGCACGTGTTTTTGCTCGACCAGCCTGCGGGATGCATCCTCTCGCACGTGTTTTTGCTCGACTAGCCTGCGGGATGCATCCTCTCGCACGTGTTTGTGCTCGACTAGCCTGCGGGATGCATCCTCTCGCACGTGTTTTTACTCGACTAGCCTGCGGGATGCATCCTCTCGCACGTGTTTTTGCTCGACTGGCCTGCGGGATGCATCCTCTCGCACGTGTTTTTGCTAGACTAGCCTGCGGGATGCATCCTCTCGCACGTGTTTGTGCTCGACTAGCCTGCGGGATGCATCCTCTCGCACGTGTTTTTACTCGACTAGCCTGCGGGATGCATCCTCTCGCACGTGTTTTTGCTCGACTAGCCTGCGGGATGCATCCTCTCGCACGTGTTTTTGCTCGACTAGCCTGCGGGATGCATCCTCTCGCACGTGTTTTTACTCGACTGGCCTGCAGGATGCATCCTCTCGCACGTGTTTTTACTCGACTAGCCTGCGGGATGCATCCTCTCGCACGTGTTTTTGCTCGACTAGCCATGCGCATCCCAAAAAACCTGCGCATGCGCATCCCAAAAAACCTGCGCATGCACATCCCACAAAACCTCGCACGTGTTTTTACTTGACTAGCCTGCGGGATGCATCCTCTCGCACGTGTTTTTGCTCGACTAGCCTGCGGGATGCATCCTCTCGCACGTGTTTTTACTCGACTACCCTGCGGGATGCATCCTCTCGCACGTGTTTTTGCTCGACTAGCCATGCGCATCCCAAAAAACCTGCGCATGCGCATCCCACAAAACCTGCGCATGCGCATCCCACAAAACCTCGCACGTGTTTTTGCTCGACTAGCCATGCGCATCCCAAAAAACCTGCGCATGCGCATCCCACAAAACCTGCGCATGCGCATCCCACAAAACCTCGCACGTGTTTTTACTCGACTAGCCTGCGGGATGCATCCTCTCGCACGTGTTTTTACTCGACTACCCTGCGGGATGCATCCTCTCGCACGTGTTTTTACTCGACTAGCCATGCGCATCCCAAAAAACCTGCGCATGCGCATCCCACAAAACCTGCGCATGCGCATCCCACAAAACCTCGCACGTGTTTTTACTCGACTAGCCTGCGGGATGCATCCTCTCGCACGTGTTTTTACTCGACTAGCCTGCGGGATGCATCCTCTCGCACGTGTTTTTACTCGACTAGCCTGCGGGATGCATCCTCTCGCACGTGTTTTTGCTCGACTAGCCATGCGCATCCCAAAAAACCTGCGCATGCGCATCCCAAAAAACCTGCGCATGCGCATCCCACAAAACCTGCGCATGCGCATCCCACAAAACCTGCGCATGCGCATCCCACAAAACCTCGCACGTGTTTTTACTCGACTAGCCTGCGGGATGCATCCTCTTGCACGTGTTTTTACTCGACTAGCCTGCGGGATGCATCCTCTCGCACGTGTTTTTACTCGACTAGCCTGCGGGATGCATCCTCTCGCACGTGTTTTTGCTGGACTAGCCTGCGGGATGCATGCTCTCGCACGTGTTTTTGCTCGACTAGGCATGCGCATCCCAAAAAACCTGCGCATGCGCATCCCAAAAAACCTGCGCATGCGCATCCCACAAACCCTCGCACGTGTTTTTACTCGACTAGCCTGCGGGATGCATCCTCTCGCACGTGTTTTTACTCCACTAGCCTGCGGGATGCATCCTCTCGCACGTGTTTTTACTCGACTAGCCTGCGGGATGCATCCTCTCGCACGTGTTTTTACTCGACTAGCATGCGGGATGCATCCTCTCGCACGTGTTTTTACTCGACTACCCTGCGGGATGCATCCTCTCGCACGTGTTTTTGCTCGACTAGCCATGCGCATCCCAAAAAACCTGCGCATGCGCATCCCACAAAACCTCGCACGTGTTTTTACTCGACTAGCCTGCGGGATGCATCCTCTCGCACGTGTTTTTACTCGACTAGCCTGCGGGATGCATCCTCTCGCACGTGTTTTTACACGACTACCCTGCGGGATGCATCCTCTCGCACGTGTTTTTGCTCGACTAGCCATGCGCATCCCAAAAAACCTGCGCATGCGCATCCCACAAAACCTCGCACGTGTTTTTACTCGACTAGCCTGCAGGATGCATCCTCTCGCACGTGTTTTTACTCGACTAGCCTGCGGGATGCATCCTCTCGCACGTGTTTTTACTCGACTAGCCTGCGGGATGCATCCTCCCGCACGTGTTTTTACTCGACTAGCCTGCGGGATACATCCTCTCGCACGTGTTTTTGCTCGACTAGCCTGCGGGATGCATCCTCACGCACGTGTTTTTGCTCGACTAGCCTGCGGGATGCATCCTCTCGCACGTGTTTTTGCTCGACTAGCCTGCGGGACGCATCCTCACGCACGTGTTTTTACTCGACTAGCCTGCGGGATGCATCCTCTCGCACGTGTTTTTGCTCGACTAGCCATGCGCATCCCAAAAAACCTGCGCATGCGCATCCCACAAAACCTGCGCATGCGCATCCCACAAAACCTGCGCATGCGCATCCCACAAAACCTCGCACGTGTTTTTACTCGACTAGCCTGCGGGATGCATCCTCTCGCACGTGTTTTTACTCGACTAGCCTGCGGGATGCATCCTCTCGCACGTGTTTTTGCTCGACTAGCCTGCGGGATGCATCCTCTCGCACGTGTTTTTGCTCGACTAGCCTGCGGGATGTATCCTCTCGCACGTGTTTTTACTCGACTAGCCTGCAGGATGCATCCTCTCGCACGTGTTTTTGCTCGACTAGCCTGCGGGATGCATCCTCTCGCACGTGTTTTTGCTAGACTAGCCTGCGGGATGCATCCTCTCGCACGTGTTTGTGCTCGACTAGCCTGCGGGATGCATCCTCTCGCACGTGTTTTTACTCGACTAGCCTGCGGGATGCATCCTCTCGCACGTGTTTTTGCTCGACTAGCCTGCGGGATGCATCCTCTCGCACGTGTTTTTGCTCGACTAGCCTGCGGGATGCATCCTCTCGCACGTGTTTTTACTCGACTAGCCTGCAGGATGCATCCTCTCGCACGTGTTTTTACTCGACTAGCCTGCGGGATGCATCCTCTCGCACGTGTTTTTGCTCGACTAGCCATGCGCATCCCAAAAAACCTGCGCATGCGCATCCCAAAAAACCTGCGCATGCGCATCCCACAAAACCTAGCACGTGTTTTTACTTGACTAGCCTGCGGGATGCATCCTCTCGCACGTGTTTTTGCTCGACTAGCCTGCGGGATGCATCCTCTCGCACGTGTTTCTACTCGACTACCCTGCGGGATGCATCCTCTCGCACGTGTTTTTGCTCGACTAGCCATGCGCATCCCAAAAAACCTGCGCATGCGCATCCCACAAAACCTGCGCATGCGCATCCCACAAAACCTCGCACGTGTTTTTACTCGACTAGCCTGCGGGATGCATCCTCTCGCACGTGTTTTTACTCGACTAGCCTGCAGGATGCATCCTCTCGCACGTGTTTTTACTCGACTAGCCTGCGGGATGCATCCTCTCGCACGTGTTTTTACTCGACTAGCCTGCGGGATGCATCCTCTCGCACGTGTTTTTGCTCGACTAGCCTGCGGGATGCATCCTCTCGCACGTGTTTTTGCTCGACTAGCCTGCGGGATGCATCCTCTCGCACGTGTTTTTACTCGACTAGCCTGCAGGATGCATCCTCTCGCACGTGTTTTTGCTCGACTAGCCTGCGGGATGCATCCTCTCGCACGTGTTTTTGCTAGACTAGCCTGCGGGATGCATCCTCTCGCACGTGTTTGTGCTCGACTAGCCTGCGGGATGCATCCTCTCGCACGTGTTTTTACTCGACTAGCCTGCGGGATGCATCCTCTCGCACGTGTTTTTGCTCGACTAGCCTGCGGGATGCATCCTCTCGCACGTGTTTTTGCTCGACTAGCCTGCGGGATGCATCCTCTCGCACGTGTTTTTACTCGACTAGCCTGCAGGATGCATCCTCTCGCACGTGTTTTTACTCGACTAGCCTGCGGGATGCATCCTCTCGCACGTGTTTTTGCTCGACTAGCCATGCGCATCCCAAAAAACCTGCGCATGCGCATCCCAAAAAACCTGCGCATGCGCATCCCACAAAACCTCGCACGTGTTTTTACTTGACTAGCCTGCGGGATGCATCCTCTCGCACGTGTTTTTGCTCGACTAGCCTGCGGGATGCATCCTCTCGCACGTGTTTTTACTCGACTACCCTGCGGGATGCATCCTCTCGCACGTGTTTTTGCTCGACTAGCCATGCGCATCCCAAAAAACCTGCGCATGCGCATCCCACAAAACCTGCGCATGCGCATCCCACAAAACCTCGCACGTGTTTTTGCTCGACTAGCCATGCGCATCCCAAAAAACCTGCGCATGCGCATCCCACAAAACCTGCGCATGCGCATCCCACAAAACCTCGCACGTGTTTTTACTCGACTAGCCTGCGGGATGCATCCTCTCGCACGTGTTTTTACTCGACTAGCCTGCGGGATGCATCCTCTCGCACGTGTTTTTACTCGACTACCCTGCGGGATGCATCCTCTCGCACGTGTTTTTACTCGACTAGCCATGCGCATCCCAAAAAACCTGCGCATGCGCATCCCACAAAACCTGCGCATGCGCATCCCACAAAACCTCGCACGTGTTTTTACTCGACTAGCCTGCGGGATGCATCCTCTCGCACGTGTTTTTACTCGACTAGCCTGCGGGATGCATCCTCTCGCACGTGTTTTTACTCGACTAGCCCGGCGGGATGCATCCTCTCGCACGTGTTTTTACTCGACTAGCCTGCGGGATGCATCCTCTCGCACGTGTTTTTGCTCGACTAGCCATGCGCATCCCAAAAAACCTGCGCATGCGCATCCCAAAAAACCTGCGCATGCGCATCCCACAAAACCTGCGCATGCGCATCCCACAAAACCTGCGCATGCGCATCCCACAAAACCTCGCACGTGTTTTTACTCGACTAGCCTGCGGGGTGCATCCTCTCGCACGTGTTTTTACTCGACTAGCCTGCGGGATGCATCCTCTCGCACGTGTTTTTACTCGACTAGCCTGCGGGATGCATCCTCTCGCACGTGTTTTTACTCGACTACCCTGCGGGATGCATCCTCTCGCACGTGTTTTTGCTCGACTAGCCATGCGCATCCCAAAAAACCTGCGCATGCGCATCCCACAAAACCTGCGCATGCGCATCCCACAAAACCTCGCACGTGTTTTTGCTCGACTAGCCATGCGCATCCCAAAAAACCTGCGCATGCGCATCCCACAAAACCTGCGCATGCGCATCCCACAAAACCTCGCACGTGTTTTTACTCGACTAGCCTGCGGGATGCATCCTCTCGCACGTGTTTTTACTCGACTAGCCTGCGGGATGCATCCTCTCGCACGTGTTTTTACTCGACTACCCTCCGGGATGCATCCTCTCGCACGTGTTTTTGCTCGACTAGCCATGCGCATCCCAAAAAACCTGCGCATGCGCATCCCACAAAACCTCGCACGTGTTTTTACTCGACTAGCCTGCGGGATGCATCCTCTCGCACGTGTTTTTACTCGACTAGCCTGCGGGATGCATCCTCTCGCACGTGTTTTTACACGACTACCCTGCGGGATGCATCCTCTCGCACGTGTTTTTGCTCGACTAGCCATGCGCATCCCAAAAAACCTGCGCATGCGCATCCCACAAAACCTGCGCATGCGCATCCCACAAAACCTCGCACGTGTTTTTACTCGACTAGCCTGCGGGATGCATCCTCTCGCACGTGTTTTTACTCGACTAGCCTGCAGGATGCATCCTCTCGCACGTGTTTTTACTCGACTAGCCTGCGGGATGCATCCTCTCGCACGTGTTTTTACTCGACTAGCCTGCGGGATGCATCCTCTCGCACGTGTTTTTGCTCGACTAGCCATGCGCATCCCAAAAAACCTGCGCATGCGCATCCCACAAAACCTGCGCATGCGCATCCCACAAAACCTCGCACGTGTTTTTACTCGACTAGCCTGCGGGATGCATCCTCTCGCACGTGTTTTTGCTCGACTAGCCTGCGGGATGCATCCTCCCGCACGTGTTTTTGCTAGACTAGCCTGCGGGATGCATCCTCTCGCACGTGTTTGTGCTCGACTAGCCTGCGGGATGCATCCTCTCGCACGTGTTTTTACTCGACTAGCCTGCGGGATGCATCCTCTCGCACGTGTTTTTGCTCGACTAGCCTGCGGGATGCATCCTCTCGCACGTGTTTTTGCTCGACTAGCCTGCGGGATGCATCCTCTCGCACGTGTTTTTACTCGACTGGCCTGCAGGATGCATCCTCTCGCACGTGTTTTTACTCGACTAGCCTGCAGGATGCATCCTCTCGCACGTGTTTTTACTCGACTAGCCCGGCGGGATGCATCCTCTCGCACCTGTTTTTACTCGACTAGCCTGCAGGATGCATCCTCTCGCACGTGTTTTTACTCGACTAGCCTGCGGGATGCATCCTCTCGCACGTGTTTTTGCTCGACTAGCCATGCGCATCCCAAAAAACCTGCGCATGCGCATCCCACAAAACCTGCGCATGCGCATCCCACAAAACCTGCGCATGCGCATCCCACAAAACCTCGCACGTGTTTTTACTCGACTAGCCTGCGGGATGCATCCTCTCGCACGTGTTTTTACTCGACTAGCCTGCGGGATGCATCCTCTCGCACGTGTTTTTACTCGACTAGCCTGCGGGATGCATCCTCTCGCACGTGTTTTTGCTGGACTAGCCTGCGGGATGCATGCTCTCGCACGTGTTTTTGCTCGACTAGGCATGCGCATCCCAAAAAACCTGCGCATGCGCATCCCAAAAAACCTGCGCATGCGCATCCCACAAACCCTCGCACGTGTTTTTACTCGACTAGCCTGCGGGATGCATCCTCTCGCACGTGTTTTTACTCCACTAGCCTGCGGGATGCATCCTCTCGCACGTGTTTTTACTCGACTAGCCTGCGGGATGCATCCTCTCGCACGTGTTTTTACTCGACTAGCATGCGGGATGCATCCTCTCGCACGTGTTTTTACTCGACTAGCCTGCGGGATGCATCCTCTCGCACGTGTTTTTGCTCGACTAGCCATGCGCAGCCCAAAAAACCTGCGCATGCGCATCCCACATAACCTCGCACGTGTTTTTACTCGACTAGCCTGCGGGATGCATCCTATCGCACGTGTTTTTGCTCTACTAGCCTGCGGGATGCATCCTCTCGCACGTGTTTATGCTCGACTAGCCTGCGGGATGCATCCTCTCGCACGTGTTTGTGCTCGACTAGACTGCGGGATGCATCCTCTCGCACGTGTTTTTACTCGACTAGCCTGCGGGATGCATCCTCTCGCACGTGTTTTTGCTCGACTAGCCTGCGGGATGCATCCTCTCGCACGTGTTTTTGCTCGACTAGCCTGCGGGATGCATCATCTCGCACGTGTTTTTACTCGACTAGCCTGCAGGATGCATCCTCTCGCACGTGTTTTTACTCGACTAGCCTGCGGGATGCATCCTCTCGCACGTGTTTTTACTCGACTACCCTGCGGGATGCATCCTCTCGCACGTGTTTTTGCTCGACTAGCCATGCGCAGCCCAAAAAACCTGCGCATGCGCATCCCACATAACCTCGCACGTGTTTTTACTCGACTAGCCTGCGGGATGCATCCTCTCGCACGTGTTTTTACTCGACTAGCCTGCGGGATGCATCCTCTCGCACGTGTTTTTGCTCGACTAGCCATGCGCAGCCCAAAAAACCTGCGCATGCGCATCCCACATAACCTCGCACGTGTTTTTACTCGACTAGCCTGCGGGATGCATCCTATCGCACGTGTTTTTGCTCTACTAGCCTGCGGGATGCATCCTCTCGCACGTGTTTATGCTCGACTAGCCTGCGGGATGCATCCTCTCGCACGTGTTTGTGCTCGACTAGACTGCGGGATGCATCCTCTCGCACGTGTTTTTGCTCGACTAGCCTGCGGGATGCATCATCTCGCACGTGTTTTTACTCGACTAGCCTGCAGGATGCATCCTCTCGCACGTGTTTTTACTCGACTAGCCTGCGGGATGCATCCTCTCGCACGTGTTTTTACTCGACTACCCTGCGGGATGCATCTTCTCGCACGTGTTTTTGCTCGACTAGCCATGCGCATCCCACAAAACCTGCGCATGCGCATCCCACAAAACCTCGCACGTGTTTTTACTCGACTAGCCTGCGGGATGCATCCTCTCGCACGTGTTTTTACTCGACTAGCCTGCGGGATGCATCCTCTCGCACGTGTTTTTGCTCGACTAGCCTGCGGGATGCATCCTCTCGCACGTGTTTTTGCTCGACTAGCCTGCGGGATGCATCCTCTCGCACGTGTTTTTACTCGACTAGCCTGCAGGATGCATCCTCTCGCACGTGTTTTTGCTCGACTAGCCTGCGGGATGCATCCTTTCGCACGTGTTTTTGCTAGACTAGCCTGCGGGATGCATCCTCTCGCACGTGTTTGTGCTCGACTAGCCTGCGGGATGCATCCTCTCGCACGTGTTTTTACTCGACTAGCCTGCGGCATGCATCCTCTCGCACGTGTTTTTGCTCGACTAGCCTGCGGGATGCATCCTCTCGCACGTGTTTTTGCTCGACTAGCCTGCGGGATGCATCCTCTCGCACGTGTTTTTACTCGACTAGCCTGCAGGATGCATCCTCTCGCACGTGTTTTTACTCGACTAGCCTGCGGGATGCATCCTCTCGCACGTGTTTTTGCTCGAATAGCCATGCGCATCCCAAAAAACCTGCGCATGCGCATCCCAAAAAACCTGCGCATGCGCATCCCACAAAACCTCGCACGTGTTTTTACTTGACTAGCCTGCGGGATGCATCCTCTCGCACGTGTTTTTGCTCGACTAGCCTGCGGGATGCATCCTCTCGCACGTGTTTTTACTCGACTACCCTGCGGGATGCATCCTCTCGCACGTGTTTTTGCTCGACTAGCCATGCGCATCCCAAAAAACCTGCGCATGCGCATCCCACAAAACCTGCGCATGCGCATCCCACAAAACCTCGCACGTGTTTTTGCTCGACTAGCCATGCGCATCCCAAAAAACCTGCGCATGCGCATCCCACAAAACCTGCGCATGCGCATCCCACAAAACCTCGCACGTGTTTTTACTCGACTAGCCTGCGGGATGCATCCTCTCGCACGTGTTTTTACTCGACTAGCCTGCGGGATGCATCCTCTCGCACGTGTTTTTACTCGACTACCCTGCGGGATGCATCCTCTCGCACGTGTTTTTACTCGACTAGCCCTGCGCATCCCAAAAAACCTGCGCATGCGCATCCCAAAAAACCTGCGCATGCGCATCCCACAAAACCTGCGCATGCGCATCCCACAAAACCTCGCACGTGTTTTTACTCGACTAGCCTGCGGGATGCATCCTCTCGCACGTGTTTTTACTCGACTAGCCTGCGGGATGCATCCTCTCGCACGTGTTTTTACTCGACTAGCCCGGCGGGATGCATCCTCTCGCACGTGTTTTTACTCGACTAGCCTACGGGATGCATCCTCTCGCACGTGTTTTTGCTCGACTAGCCATGCGCATCCCAAAAAACCTGCGCATGCGCATCCCAAAAAACCTGCGCATGCGCATCCCACAAAACCTGCGCATGCGCATCCCACAAAACCTGCGCATGCGCATCCCACAAAACCTCGCACGTGTTTTTACTCGACTAGCCTGCGGGATGCATCCTCTCGCACGTGTTTTTACTCGACTAGCCTGCGGGATGCATCCTCTCGCACGTGTCTTTACTCGACTAGCCTGCGGGATGCATCCTCTCGCACGTGTTTTTACTCGACTACCCGGCGGGATGCATCCTCTCGCACGTGTTTTTGCTCGACTAGACATGCGCATCCCAAAAAACCTGCGCATGCGCATCCCACAAAACCTCGCACGTGTTTTTACTCGACTAGCCTGCGGGATGCATCCTCTCGCACGTGTTTTTACTCGACTAGCCTGCGGGATGCATCCTCTCGCACGTGTTTTTACTCGACTAGCCTGCGGGATGCATCCTCTCGCACGTGTTTTTACTCGACTACCCTGCGGGATGCATCCTCTCGCACGTGTTTTTGCTCGACTAGCCATGCGCATCCCAAAAAACCTGCGCATGCGCATCCCACAAAACCTCGCACGTGTTTTTACTCGACTAGCCTGCGGGATGCATCCTCTCGCACGTGTTTTTACTCGACTAGCCTGCGGGATGCATCCTCTCGCACGTGTTTTTACACGACTACCCTGCGGGATGCATCCTCTCGCACGTGTTTTTGCTCGACTAGCCATGCGCATCCCAAAAAACCTGCGCATGCGCATCCCACAAAACCTGCGCATGCGCATCCCACAAAACCTCGCACGTGTTTTTACTCGACTAGCCTGCGGGATGCATCCTCTCGCACGTGTTTTTACTCGACTAGCCTGCAGGATGCATCCTCTCGCACGTGTTTTTACTCGACTAGCCTGCGGGATGCATCCTCTCGCACGTGTTTTTACTCGACTAGCCTGCGGGATGCATCCTCTCGCACGTGTTTTTGCTCGACTAGCCATGCGCATCCCAAAAAACCTGCGCATGCGCATCCCACAAAACCTGCGCATGCGCATCCCACAAAACCTCGCACGTGTTTTTACTCGACTAGCCTGCGGGATGCATCCTCTCGCACGTGTTTTTGCTCGACTAGCCTGCGGGATGCATCCTCTCGCACGTGTTTTTGCTAGACTAGCCTGCGGGATGCATCCTCTCGCACGTGTTTGTGCTCGACTAGCCTGCGGGATGCATCCTCTCGCACGTGTTTTTACTCGACTAGCCTGCGGGATGCATCCTCTCGCACGTGTTTTTGCTCGACTAGCCTGCGGGATGCATCCTCTCGCACGTGTTTTTGCTCGACTAGCCTGCGGGATGCATCCTCTCGCACGTGTTTTTACTCGACTGGCCTGCAGGATGCATCCTCTCGCACGTGTTTTTACTCGACTACCCTGCGGGATGCATCCTCTCGCACGTGTTTTTGCTCGATTAGCCATGCGCATCCCAAAAAACCTGCGCATGCGCATCCCACAAAACCTCGCACGTGTTTTTACTCGACTAGCCTGCGGGATGCATCCTCTCGCACGTGTTTTTACTCGACTAGCCTGCGGGATGCATCCTCTCGCACGTGTTTTTACACGACTACCCTGCGGGATGCATCCTCTCGCACGTGTTTTTACTCGACTGGCCTGCAGGATGCATCCTCTCGCACGTGTTTTTACTCGACTACCCTGCGGGATGCATCCTCTCGCACGTGTTTTTGCTCGACTAGCCATGCGCATCCCAAAAAACCTGCGCATGCGCATCCCACAAAACCTGCGCATGCGCATCCCACAAAACCTCGCACGTGTTTTTACTCGACTAGCCTGCGGGATGCATCCTCTCGCACGTGTTTTTGCTCTACTAGCCTGCGGGATGTATCCTCTCGCACGTGTTTTTGCTCGACTAGCCTGCGGGATGCATCCTCTCGCACGTGTTTGTGCTCGACTAGACTGCGGGATGCATCCTCTCGCACGTGTTTGTGCTCGACTAGCCTGCGGGACGCATCCTCACGCACGTGTTTTTACTCGACTAGCCTGCGGGATGCATCCTCTCGCACGTGTTTTTGCTCGACTAGCCATGCGCATCCCAAAAAACCTGCGCATGCGCATCCCACAAAACCTGCGCATGCGCATCCCACAAAACCTGCGCATGCGCATCCCACAAAACCTCGCACGTGTTTTTACTCGACTAGCCTGCGGGATGCATCCTCTCGCACGTGTTTTTACTCGACTAGCCTGCGGGATGCATCCTCTCGCACGTGTTTTTGCTCGACTAGCCTGCGGGATGCATCCTCTCGCACGTGTTTTTGCTCGACTAGCCTGCGGGATGCATCCTCTCGCACGTGTTTTTACTCGACTAGCCTGCAGGATGCATCCTCTCGCACGTGTTTTTGCTCGACTAGCCTGCGGGATGCATCCTCTCGCACGTGTTTTTGCTAGACTAGCCTGCGGGATGCATCCTCTCGCACGTGTTTGTGCTCGACTAGCCTGCGGGATGCATCCTCTCGCACGTGTTTTTACTCGACTAGCCTGCGGGATGCATCCTCTCGCACGTGTTTTTGCTCGACTAGCCTGCGGGATGCATCCTCTCGCACGTGTTTTTGCTCGACTAGCCTGCGGGATGCATCCTCTCGCACGTGTTTTTACTCGACTAGCCTGCAGGATGCATCCTCTCGCACGTGTTTTTACTCGACTAGCCTGCGGGATGCATCCTCTCGCACGTGTTTTTGCTCGACTAGCCATGCGCATCCCAAAAAACCTGCGCATGCGCATCCCACAAAACCTCGCACGTGTTTTTACTTGACTAGCCTGCGGGATGCATCCTCTCGCACGTGTTTTTGCTCGACTAGCCTGCGGGATGCATCCTCTCGCACGTGTTTTTACTCGACTACCCTGCGGGATGCATCCTCTCGCACGTGTTTTTGCTCGACTAGCCATGCGCATCCCAAAAAACCTGCGCATGCGCATCCCACAAAACCTGCGCATGCGCATCCCACAAAACCTCGCACGTGTTTTTGCTCGACTAGCCATGCGCATCCCAAAAAACCTGCGCATGCGCATCCCACAAAACCTGCGCATGCGCATCCCACAAAACCTCGCACGTGTTTTTACTCGACTAGCCTGCGGGATGCATCCTCTCGCACGTGTTTTTACTCGACTAGCCTGCGGGATGCATCCTCTCGCACGTGTTTTTACTCGACTACCCTGCGGGATGCATCCTCTCGCACGTGTTTTTACTCGACTAGCCATGCGCATCCCAAAAAACCTGCGCATGCGCATCCCACAAAACCTGCGCATGCGCATCCCACAAAACCTCGCACGTGTTTTTACTCGACTAGCCTGCGGGATGCATCCTCTCGCACGTGTTTTTACTCGACAAGCCTGCGGGATGCATCCTCTCGCACGTGTTTTTACTCGACTAGCCCGGCGGGATGCATCCTCTCGCACGTGTTTTTACTCGACTAGCCTGCGGGATGCATCCTCTCGCACGTGTTTTTGCTCGACTAGCCATGCGCATCCCAAAAAACCTGCGCATGCGCATCCCAAAAAACCTGCGCATGCGCATCCCACAAAACCTGCGCATGCGCATCCCACAAAACCTGCGCATGCGCATCCCACAAAACCTCGCACGTGTTTTTACTCGACTAGCCTGCGGGATGCATCCTCTCGCACGTGTTTTTACTCGACTAGCCTGCGGGATGCATCCTCTCGCACGTGTTTTTACTCGACTAGCCTGCGGGATGCATCCTCTCGCACGTGTTTTTGCTGGACTAGCCTGCGGGATGCATGCTCTCGCACGTGTTTTTGCTCGACTAGGCATGCGCATCCCAAAAAACCTGCGCATGCGCATCCCAAAAAACCTGCGCATGCGCATCCCACAAAACCTGCGCATGCGCATCCCACAAACCCTCGCACGTGTTTTTACTCGACTAGCCTGCGGGATGCATCCTCTCGCACGTGTTTTTACTCCACTAGCCTGCGGGATGCATCCTCTCGCACGTGTTTTTACTCGACTAGCCTGCGGGATGCATCCTCTCGCACGTGTTTTTACTCGACTAGCATGCGGGATGCATCCTCTCGCACGTGTTTTTACTCGACTAGCCTGCGGGATGCATCCTCTCGCACGTGTTTTTGCTCGACTAGCCATGCGCAGCCCAAAAAACCTGCGCATGCGCATCCCACAAAACCTGCGCATGCGCATCCCACAAAACCTCGCACGTGTTTTTACTCGACTAGCCTGCGGGATGCATCCTCTCGCACGTGTTTTTGCTCTACTAGCCTGCGGGATGTATCCTCTCGCACGTGTTTTTGCTCGACTAGCCTGCGGGATGCATCCTCTCGCACGTGTTTGTGCTCGACTAGACTGCGGGATGCATCCTCTCGCACGTGTTTTTACTCGACTAGCCTGCGGGATGCATCCTCTCGCACGTGTTTTTGCTCGACTAGCCTGCGGGATGCATCCTCTCGCACGTGTTTTTGCTCGACTAGCCTGCGGGATGCATCCTCTCGCACCTGTTTTTACTCGACTAGCCTGCAGGATGCATCCTCTCGCACGTGTTTTTACTCGACTAGCCTGCGGGATGCATCCTCTCGCACGTGTTTTTACTCGACTACCCTGCGGGATGCATCCTCTCGCACGTGTTTTTGCTCGACTAGCCATGCGCATCCCAAAAAACCTGCGCATGCGCATCCCACAAAACCTCGCACGTGTTTTTACTCGACTAGCCTGCGGGATGCATCCTCTCGCACGTGTTTTTACTCGACTAGCCTGCGGGATGCATCCTCTCGCACGTGTTTTTGCTCGACTAGCCATGCGCATCCCAAAAAACCTGCGCATGCGCATCCCAAAAAACCTGCGCATGCGCATCCCACAAAACCTGCGCATGCGCATCCCACAAAACCTGCGCATGCGCATCCCACAAAACCTCGCACGTGTTTTTACTCGACTAGCCTGCGGGATGCATCCTCTCGCACGTGTTTTTACTCGACTAGCCTGCGGGATGCATCCTCTCGCACGTGTTTTTACTCGACTAGCCTGCGGGATGCATCCTCTCGCACGTGTTTTTGCTGGACTAGCCTGCGGGATGCATGCTCTCGCACGTGTTTTTGCTCGACTAGGCATGCGCATCCCAAAAAACCTGCGCATGCGCATCCCAAAAAACCTGCGCATGCGCATCCCACAAACCCTCGCACGTGTTTTTACTCGACTAGCCTGCGGGATGCATCCTCTCGCACGTGTTTTTACTCGACTAGCATGCGGGATGCATCCTCTCGCACGTGTTTTTACTCGACTAGCCTGCGGGATGCATCCTCTCGCACGTGTTTTTGCTCGACTAGCCATGCGCAGCCCAAAAAACCTGCGCATGCGCATCCCACAAAACCTCGCACGTGTTTTTACTCGACTAGCCTGCGGGATGCATCCTCTCGCACGTGTTTTTGCTCTACTAGCCTGCGGGATGCATCCTCTCGCACGTGTTTTTGCTCGACTAGCCTGCGGGATGCATCCTCTCGCACGTGTTTTTGCTCGACTAGCCTGCGGGATGCATCCTCTCGCACGTGTTTTTACTCGACTACCCTGCGGGATGCATCCTCTCGCACGTGTTTTTGCTCGACTAGCCATGCGCATCCCAAAAAACCTGCGCATGCGCATCCCACAAAACCTGCGCATGCGCATCCCACAAAACCTCGCACGTGTTTTTGCTCGACTAGCCATGCGCATCCCAAAAAATCTGCGCATGCGCATCCCACAAAACCTGCGCATGCGCATCCCACAAAACCTCGCACGTGTTTTTACTCGACTAGCCTGCGGGATGCATCCTCTCGCACGTGTTTTTACTCGACTAGCCTGCGGGATGCATCCTCTCGCACGTGTTTTTACTCGACTACCCTGCGGGATGCATCCTCTCGCACGTGTTTTTGCTCGACTAGCCATGAGCATCCCAAAAAACCTGCGCATGCGCATCCCACAAAACCTGCGCATGCGCATCCCACAAAACCTCGCACGTGTTTTTACTCGACTAGCCTGCAGGATGCATCCTCTCGCACGTGTTTTTACTCGACTAGCCTGCGGGATGCATCCTCTCGCACGTGTTTTTACTCGACTAGCCTGCGGGATGCATCCTCCCGCACGTGTTTTTACTCGACTAGCCTGCGGGATACATCCTCTCGCACGTGTTTTTGCTCGACTAGCCTGCGGGATGCATCCTCTATCACGTGTTTTTGCTCGACTAGCCTGCGGGATGCATCCTCTCGCACGTGTTTTTGCTCGACTAGCCTGCGGGACGCATCCTCACGCACGTGTTTTTACTCGACTAGCCTGCGGGATGCATCCTCTCGCACGTGTTTTTGCTCGACTAGCCATGCGCATCCCAAAAAACCTGCGCATGCGCATCCCACAAAACCTGCGCATGCGCATCCCACAAAACCTGCGCATGCGCATCCCACAAAACCTCGCACGTGTTTTTACTCGACTAGCCTGCGGGATGCATCCTCTCGCACGTGTTTTTACTCGACTAGCCTGCGGGATGCATCCTCTCGCACGTGTTTTTGCTCGACTAGCCTGCGGGATGCATCCTCTCGCACGTGTTTTTGCTCGACTAGCCTGCGGGATGCATCCTCTCGCACGTGTTTTTACTCGACTAGCCTGCAGGATGCATCCTCTCGCACGTGTTTTTGCTCGACTAGCCTGCGGGATGCATCCTCTCGCACGTGTTTTTGCTAGACTAGCCTGCGGGATGCATCCTCTCGCACGTGTTTGTGCTCGACTAGCCTGCGGGATGCATCCTCTCGCACGTGTTTTTACTCGACTAGCCTGCGGGATGCATCCTCTCGCACGTGTTTTTGCTCGACTAGCCTGCGGGATGCATCCTCTCGCACGTGTTTTTGCTCGACTAGCCTGCGGGATGCATCCTCTCGCACGTGTTTTTACTCGACTAGCCTGCAGGATGCATCCTCTCGCACGTGTTTTTACTCGACTAGCCTGCGGGATGCATCCTCTCGCACGTGTTTTTGCTCGACTAGCCATGCGCATCCCAAAAAACCTGCGCATGCGCATCCCAAAAAACCTGCGCATGCGCATCCCACAAAACCTCGCACGTGTTTTTACTTGACTAGCCTGCGGGATGCATCCTCTCGCACGTGTTTTTGCTCGACTAGCCTGCGGGATGCATCCTCTCGCACGTGTTTTTACTCGACTACCCTGCGGGATGCATCCTCTCGCACGTGTTTTTGCTCGACTAGCCATGCGCATCCCAAAAAACCTGCGCATGCGCATCCCACAAAACCTGCGCATGCGCATCCCACAAAACCTCGCACGTGTTTTTGCTCGACTAGCCATGCGCATCCCAAAAAACCTGCGCATGCGCATCCCACAAAACCTGCGCATGCGCATCCCACAAAACCTCGCACGTGTTTTTACTCGACTAGCCTGCGGGATGCATCCTCTCGCACGTGTTTTTACTCGACTAGCCTGCGGGATGCATCCTCTCGCACGTGTTTTTACTCGACTACCCTGCGGGATGCATCCTCTCGCACGTGTTTTTACTCGACTAGCCATGCGCATCCCAAAAAACCTGCGCATGCGCATCCCACAAAACCTGCGCATGCGCATCCCACAAAACCTCGCACGTGTTTTTACTCGACTAGCCTGCGGGATGCATCCTCTCGCACGTGTTTTTACTCGACAAGCCTGCGGGATGCATCCTCTCGCACGTGTTTTTACTCGACTAGCCCGGCGGGATGCATCCTCTCGCACGTGTTTTTACTCGACTAGCCTGCGGGATGCATCCTCTCGCACGTGTTTTTGCTCGACTAGCCATGCGCATCCCAAAAAACCTGCGCATGCGCATCCCAAAAAACCTGCGCATGCGCATCCCACAAAACCTGCGCATAAGCATCCCACAAAACCTCGCACGTGTTTTTACTCGACTAGCCTGCGGGATGCATCCTCTCGCACGTGTTTTTACTCGACTAGCCTGCGGGATGCATCCTCTCGCACATGTTTTTACTCGACTAGCCTGCGGGATGCATCCTCTCGCACGTGTTTTTGCTGGACTAGCCTGCGGGATGCATGCTCTCGCACGTGTTTTTGCTCGACTAGGCATGCGCATCCCAAAAAACCTGCGCATGCGCATCCCAAAAAACCTGCGCATGCGCATCCCACAAACCCTCGCACGTGTTTTTACTCGACTAGCCTGCGGGATGCATCCTCTCGCACGTGTTTTTACTCCACTAGCCTGCGGGATGCATCCTCTCGCACGTGTTTTTACTCGACTAGCCTGCGGGATGCATCCTCTCGCACGTGTTTTTACTCGACTAGCATGCGGGATGCATCCTCTCGCACGTGTTTTTACTCGACTAGCCTGCGGGATGCATCCTCTCGCACGTGTTTTTGCTCGACTAGCCATGCGCAGCCCAAAAAACCTGCGCATGCGCATCCCACAAAACCTGCGCATGCGCATCCCACAAAACCTCGCACGTGTTTTTACTCGACTAGCCTGCGGGATGCATCCTCTCGCACGTGTTTTTGCTCTACTAGCCTGCGGGATGTATCCTCTCGCACGTGTTTTTGCTCGACTAGCCTGCGGGATGCATCCTCTCGCACGTGTTTGTGCTCGACTAGACTGCGGGATGCATCCTCTCGCACGTGTTTTTACTCGACTAGCCTGCGGGATGCATCCTCTCGCACGTGTTTTTGCTCGTCTAGCCTGCGGGATGCATCCTCTCGCACGTGTTTTTGCTCGACTAGCCTGCGGGATGCATCCTCTCGCACGTGTTTTTACTCGACTAGCCTGCAGGATGCATCCTCTCGCACGTGTTTTTACTCGACTAGCCTGCGGGATGCATCCTCTCGCACGTGTTTTTACTCGACTACCCTGCGGGATGCATCCTCTCGCACGTGTTTTTGCTCGACTAGCCATGCGCATCCCAAAAAACCTGCGCATGCGCATCCCACAAAACCTCGCACGTGTTTTTACTCGACTAGCCTGCGGGATGCATCCTCTCGCACGTGTTTTTACTCGACTAGCCTGCGGGATGCATCCTCTCGCACGTGTTTTTACACGACTACCCTGCGGGATGCATCCTCTCGCACGTGTTTTTGCTCGACTAGCCATGCGCATCCCAAAAAACCTGCGCATGCGCATCCCACAAAACCTGCGCATGCGCATCCCACAAAACCTCGCACGTGTTTTTACTCGACTAGCCTGCAGGATGCATCCTCTCGCACGTGTTTTTACTCGACTAGCCTGCGGGATGCATCCTCTCGCACGTGTTTTTACTCGACTAGCCTGCGGGATGCATCCTCCCGCACGTGTTTTTACTCGACTAGCCTGCGGGATACATCCTCTCGCACGTGTTTTTGCTCGACTAGCCATGCGCATCCCAAAAAACCTGCGCATGCGCATCCCAAAAAACCTGCGCATGCGCATCCCACAAAACCTCGCACGTGTTTTTACTCGACTAGCCTGCGGGATGCATCCTCTCGCACGTGTTTTTACTCGACTAGCCTGCAGGATGCATCCTCTCGCACGTGTTTTTACTCGACTAGCCTGCAGGATGCATCCTCTCGCACGTGTTTTTGCTCGACTAGCCATGCGCATCCCAAAAAACCTGCGCATGCGCATCCCAAAAAACCTGCGCATGCGCATCCCACAAAACCTGCGCATGCGCATCCCACAAAACCTCGCACGTGTTTTTACTCGACTAGCCTGCGGGATGCATCCTCTCGCACGTGTTTTTACTCGACTAGCCTGCGGGATGCATCCTCTCGCACGTGTTTTTACTCGACTAGCCTGCGGGATGCATCCTTTCGCACGTGTTTTTGCTAGACTAGCCTGCGGGATGCATCCTCTCGCACGTGTTTTTACTTGACTAGGCATGCGCATCCCAAAAAACCTGCGCATGCGCATCCCACAAAACCTGCGCATGCGCATCCCACAAAACCTCGCACGTGTTTTTACTCGACTAGCCTGCGGGATGCATCCTCTCGCACGTGTTTTTCCTCGACTAGCCTGCGGGATGCATCCTCTCGCACGTGTTTTTGCTCGACTAGCCTGCGGGATGCATCCTCTCGCACGTGTTTGTGCTCGACTAGCCTGCGGGATGCATCCTCTCGCACGTGTTTTTACTCGACTAGCCTGCGGGATGCATCCTCTCGCACGTGTTTTTGCTCGACTAGCCTGCGGGATGCATCCTCTCGCACGTGTTTTTGCTCGACTAGCCTGCGGGATGCATCCTCTCGCACGTGTTTTTACTCGACTAGCCTGCAGGATGCATCCTCTCGCACGTGTTTTTACTCGACTAGCCTGCGGGATGCATCCTCTCGCACGTGTTTTTGCTCGACTAGCCATGCGCATCCCAAAAAACCTGCGCATGCGCATCCCAAAAAACCTGCGTATGCGCATCCCACAAAACCTGCGCATGCGCATCCCCCAAAACCTGCGCATGCGCATCCCACAAAACCTCGCACGTGTTTTTACTCGACTAGCCTGCGGGATGCATCCTCTCGCACGTGTTTTTGCTCGACTAGCCTGCGGGATGCATCCTCTCGCACGTGTTTTCGCTCGACTAGCCATGCGCATCCCAAAAAACCTGCGCATGCGCATCCCACAAAACCTGCGCATGCGCATCCCACAAAACCTCGCACGTGTTTTTACTCGACTAGCCTGCGGGATGCATCCTCTCGCATGTGTTTTTACTCGACTAGCCTGCGGGATGCATCCTCTCGCACGTGTTTTTACTCGACTAGCCCGGCGGGATGCATCCTCTCGCACGTGTTTTTACTCGACTAGCCTGCAGGATGCATCCTCTCGCACGTGTTTTTACTCGACTAGCCTGCGGGATGCATCCTCTCGCACGTGTTTTTGCTCGACTAGCCATGCGCATCCCAAAAAACCTGCGCATGCGCATCCCAAAAAACCTGCGCATGCGCATCCCAAAAAACCTGCGCATGCGCATCCCACAAAACCTGCGCATGCGCATCCCACAAAACCTGCGCATGCGCATCCCACAAAACCTCGCACGTGTTTTTACTCGACTAGCCTGCGGGATGCATCCTCTCGCACATGTTTTTAATCGACTAGCCTGCGGGATGCATCCTCTCGCACGTGTTTTTACTCGACTAGCCTGCGGGATGCATCCTCTCGCACGTGTTTTTGCTGGACTAGCCTGCGGGATGCATCCTCTCGCACGTGTTTTTGCTCCACTAGGCATGCGCATCCCAAAAAACCTGCGCATGCGCATCCCAAAAAACCTTCGCATGCGCATCCCACAAAACCTGCGCATGCGCATCCCACAAACCCTCGCACGTGTTTTTACTCGACTAGCCTGCGGGATGCATCCTCTCGCACGTGTTTTTACTCGACTAGCCTGCGGGATGCATCCTCTCGCACGTGTTTTTACACGACTACCCTGCGGGATGCATCCTCTCGCACGTGTTTTTGCTCGACTAGCCATGCGCATCCCAAAAAACCTGCGCATGCGCATCCCACAAAACCTGCGCATGCGCATCCCACAAAACCTCGCACGTGTTTTTACTCGACTAGCCTGCGGGATGCATCCTCTCGCACGTGTTTTTACTCGACTAGCCTGCCGGATGCATCCTCTCGCACGTGTTTTTACTCGACTAGCCTGCGGGATGCATCCTCTCGCACGTGTTTTTACTCGACTAGCCTGCGGGATGCATCCTCTCGCACGTGTTTTTGCTGGACTAGCCTGCGGGATGCATCCTCTCGCACGTGTTTTTGCTCGACTAGGCATGCGCATCCCAAAAAACCTGCGCATGCGCATCCCACAAAACCTGCGCATGCGCATCCCACAAAACCTCGCACGTGTTTTTACTCGACTAGCCTGCGGGATGCATCCTCTCGCACGTGTTTTTACACGACTAGCCTGCGGGATGCATCCTCTCGCACGTGTTTTTACTCGACTACCCTGCGGGATGCATCCTCTCGCACGTGTTTTTGCTCGACTAGCCATGCGCATTCCAAAAAACCTGCGCATGCGCATCCCACAAAACCTCCCACGTGTTTTTACTCGACTAGCCTGCGGGATGCATCCTCTCGCACGTGTTTTTGCTCGACTAGCCATGCGCATCCCAAAAAACCTGCGCATGCGCATCCCACAAAACCTGCGCATGCGCATCCCACAAAACCTCGCACGTGTTTTTACTCGACTAGCCTGCGGGATGCATCCTCTCGCACGTGTTTTTACTCGACTAGCCTGCGGGATGCATCCTCTCGCACGTGTTTTTACTCGACTAGCCTGCGGGATGCATCCTCTCGCACGTGTTTTTAGTCGACTAGCCTGCGGGATGCATCCTCTCGCACGTGTTTTTGCTGGACTAGCCTGCGGGATGCATCCTCTCGCACGTGTTTTTGCTCGACTAGGCATGCGCATCCCAAAAAACCTGCGCATGCGCATCCCAAAAAACCTGCGCATGCGCATCCCACAAAACCTGCGCATGCGCATCCCACAAAACCTCGCACGTGTTTTTACTCGACTAGCCTGCGGGATGCATCCTCTCGCACGTGTTTTTGCTCGACTAGCCTGCGGGATGCATCCTCTCGCACGTGTTTTTGCTAGACTAGCCTGCGGGATGCATCCTCTCGCACGTGTTTGTGCTCGACTAGCCTGCGGGATGCATCCTCTCGCACGTGTTTTTACTCGACTAGCCTGCGGGATGCATCCTCTCGCACGTGTTTTTGCTCGACTAGCCTGCGGGATGCATCCTCTCGCACGTGTTTTTGCTCGACTAGCCTGCGGGATGCATCCTCTCGCACGTGTTTTTACTCGACTAGCCTGCAGGATGCATCCTCTCGCACGTGTTTTTGCTAGACTAGCCTGCGGGATGCATCCTCTCGCACGTGTTTGTGCTCGACTAGCCTGCGGGATGCATCCTCTCGCACGTGTTTTTACTCGTCTAGCCATGCGCATCCCAAAAAACCTGCGCATGCGCATCCCACAAAACCTGCGCATGCGCATCCCACAAAACCTCGCACGTGTTTTTACTCGACTAGCCTGCGGGATGCATCCTCTCGCACGTGTTTTTACTCGACTAGCCCGGCGGGATGCATCCTCTCGCACGTGTTTTTACTCGACTAGCCTGCAGGATGCATCCTCTCGCACGTGTTTTTACTCGACTAGCCTGCGGGATGCATCCTCTCGCACGTGTTTTTGCTCGACTAGCCATGCGCATCCCAAAAAACCTGCGCATGCGCATCCCAAAAAACCTGCGCATGCGCATCCCACAAAACCTGCGCATGCGCATCCCACAAAACCTGCGCATGCGCATCCCACAAAACCTCGCACGTGTTTTTACTCGACTAGCCTGCGGGATGCATCCTCTCGCACGTGTTTTTACTCGACTAGCCTGCGGGATGCATCCTCTCGCACGTGTCTTTACTCGACTAGCCTGCGGGATGCATCCTCTCGCACGTGTTTTTGCTGGACTAGACTGCGGGATGCATGCTCTCGCACGTGTTTTTGCTCGACTAGGCATGCGCATCCCAAAAAACCTGCGCATGCGCATCCCAAAAAACCTGCGCATGCGCATCCCACAAAACCTGCGCATGCGCATCCCACAAACCCTCGCACGTGTTTTTACTCGACTAGCCTGCGGGATGCATCCTCTCGCACGTGTTTTTACTCCACTAGCCTGCGGGATGCATCCTCTCGCACGTGTTTTTACTCGACTAGCCTGCGGGATGCATCCTCTCGCACGTGTTTTTACTCGACTAGCATGCGGGATGCATCCTCTCGCACGTGTTTTTACTCGACTAGCCTGCGGGATGCATCCTCTCGCACGTGTTTTTGCTCGACTAGCCATGCGCAGCCCAAAAAACCTGCGCATGCGCATCCCACAAAACCTGCGCATGCGCATCCCACAAAACCTGCGCATGCGCATCCCACAAAACCTCGCACGTGTTTTTACTCGACTAGCCTGCGGGATGCATCCTCTCGCACGTGTTTGTGCTCGACTAGACTGCGGGATGCATCCTCTCGCACGTGTTTTTACTCGACTAGCCTGCGGGATGCATCCTCTCGCACGTGTTTTTGCTCGACTAGCCATGCGCATCCCAAAAAACCTGCGCATGCGCATCCCACAAAACCTGCGCATGCGCATCCCACAAAACCTCGCACGTGTTTTTACTCGACTAGCCTGCAGGATGCATCCTCTCGCACGTGTTTTTGCTCGACTAGCCTGCGGGATGCATCCTCTCGCACGTGTTTTTGCTCGACTAGCCTGCGGGACGCATCCTCACGCACGTGTTTTTACTCGACTAGCCTGCGGGATGCATCCTCTCGCACGTGTTTTTGCTCGACTAGCCATGCGCATCCCAAAAAACCTGCGCATGCGCATCCCACAAAACCTGCGCATGCGCATCCCACAAAACCTCGCACGTGTTTTTACTCGACTAGCCTGCGGGATGCATCCTCTCGCACGTGTTTTTACTCGACTAGCCTGCAGGATGCATCCTCTCGCACGTGTTTTTACTCGACTAGCCTGCAGGATGCATCCTCTCGCACGTGTTTTTGCTCGACTAGCCATGCGCATCCCAAAAAACCTGCGCATGCGCATCCCAAAAAACCTGCGCATGCGCATCCCACAAAACCTGCGCATGCGCATCCCACAAAACCTCGCACGTGTTTTTACTCGACTAGCCTGCGGGATGCATCCTCTCGCACGTGTTTTTACTCGACTAGCCTGCGGGATGCATCCTTTCGCACGTGTTTTTGCGAGACTAGCCTGCGGGATGCATCCTCTCGCACGTGTTTTTACTTGACTAGGCATGCGCATCCCAAAAAACCTGCGCATGCGCATCCCACAAAACCTGCGCATGCGCATCCCACAAAACCTCGCACGTGTTTTTACTCGACTAGCCTGCGGGATGCATCCTCTCGCACGTGTTTTTACTCTACTAGCCTGCGGGATGCATCCTCCCGCACGTGTTTTTACTCGACTAGCCTGCGGGATACATCCTCTCGCACGTGTTTTTGCTCGACTAGCCTGCGGGATGCATCCTCTCGCACGTGTTTTTGCTCGACTAGCCTGCGGGATGCATCCTCTCGCACGTGTTTTTGCTCGACTAGCCTGCGGGACGCATCCTCACGCACGTGTTTTTACTCGACTAGCCTGCGGGATGCATCCTCTCGCACGTGTTTTTGCTCGACTAGCCATGCGCATCCCAAAAAACCTGCGCATGCGCATCCCACAAAACCTGCGCATGCGCATCCCACAAAACCTCGCACGTGTTTTTACTCGACTAGCCTGCGGGATGCATCCTCTCGCACGTGTTTTTACTCGACTAGCCTGCAGGATGCATCCTCTCGCACGTGTTTTTACTCGACTAGCCTGCAGGATGCATCCTCTCGCACGTGTTTTTGCTCGACTAGCCATGCGCATCCCAAAAAACCTGCGCATGCGCATCCCAAAAAACCTGCGCATGCGCATCCCACAAAACCTGCGCATGCGCATCCCACAAAACCTCGCACGTGTTTTTACTCGACTAGCCTGCGGGATGCATCCTCTCGCACGTGTTTTTACTCGACTAGCCTGCGGGATGCATCCTCTCGCACGTGTTTTTACTCGACTAGCCTGCGGGATGCATCCTTTCGCACGTGTTTTTGCTAGACTAGCCTGCGGGATGCATCCTCTCGCACGTGTTTTTACTCGACTAGGCATGCGCATCCCAAAAAACCTGCGCATGCGCATCCCACAAAACCTGCGCATGCGCATCCCACAAAACCTCGCACGTGTTTTTACTCGACTAGCCTGCGGGATGCATCCTCTCGCACGTGTTTTGCCTCGACTAGCCTGCGGGATGCATCCTCTCGCACGTGTTTTTGCTCGACTAGCCTGCGGGATGCATCCTCTCGCACGTGTTTGTGCTCGACTAGCCTGCGGGATGCATCCTCTCGCACGTGTTTTTACTCGACTAGCCTGCGGGATGCATCCTCTCGCACGTGTTTTTGCTCGACTAGCCTGCGGGATGCATCCTCTCGCACGTGTTTTTGCTCGACTAGCCTGCGGGATGCATCCTCTCGCACGTGTTTTTACTCGACTAGCCTGCAGGATGCATCCTCTCGCACGTGTTTTTACTCGACTAGCCTGCGGGATGCATCCTCTCGCACGTGTTTTTGTTCGACTAGCCATGCGCATCCCAAAAAACCTGCGCATGCGCATCCCAAAAAACCTGCGCATGCGCATCCCACAAAACCTGCGCATGCGCATCCCACAAAACCTGCGCATGCGCATCCCACAAAACCTCGCACGTGTTTTTACTCGACTAGCCTGCGGGATGCATCCTCTCGCACGTGTTTTTACTCGACTAGCCTGCGGGATGCATCCTCTCGCACGTGTTTTTACTCGACTACCCTGCGGGATGCATCCTCTCGCACGTGTTTTTGCTCGACTAGCCATGCGCATCCCAAAAAACCTGCGCATGCGCATCCCACAAAACCTGCGCATGCGCATCCCACAAAACCTCGCACGTGTTTTTACTCGACTAGCCTGCGGGATGCATCCTCTCGCACGTGTTTTTACTCGACTAGCCTGCGGGATGCATCCTCTCGCACGTGTTTTTACTCGACTAGCCCGGCGGGATGCATCCTCTCGCACGTGTTTTTACTCGACTAGCCTGCAGGATGCATCCTCTCGCACGTGTTTTTACTCGACTAGCTTGCGGGATGCATCCTCTCGCACGTGTTTTTGCTCGACTAGCCATGCGCATCCCAAAAAACCTGCGCATGCGCATCCCAAAAAACCTGCGCATGCGCATCCCAAAAAACCTGCGCATGCGCATCCCACAAAACCTGCGCATGCGCATCCCACAAAACCTCGCACGTGTTTTTACTCGACTAGCCTGCGGGATGCATCCTCTCGCACGTGTTTTTCCTCGACTAGCCTGCGGGATGCATCCTCTCGCACGTGTTTTTACTCGACTAGCCTGCGGGATGCATCCTCTCGCACGTGTTTTTGCTGGACTAGCCTGCGGGATGCATCCTCTCGCACGTGTTTTTGCTCGACTAGCCTGCGGGATGCATCCTCTCGCACGTGTTTTTACTCGACTAGCATGCGGGATGCATCCTCTCGCACGTGTTTTTACTCGACTAGCCTGCGGGATGCATCCTCTCGCACGTGTTTTTGCTCGACTAGCCATGCGCATCCCAAAAAACCTGCGCAAGCGCATCCCACAAAACCTGCGCATGCGCATCCCACAAAACCTCGCACGTGTTTTTGCTCTACTAGCCTGCGGGATGCATCCTCTCGCACGTGTTTTTGCTCGACTAGCCTGCGGGATGCATCCTCTCGCACGTGTTTGTGCTCGACTAGCCTGCGGGATGCATCCTCTCGCACGTGTTTTTACTCGACTAGCCTGCGGGATGCATCCTCTCGCACGTGTTTTTGCTCGACTAGCCTGCGGGATGCATCCTCTCGCACGTGTTTTTGCTCGACTAGCCTGCGGGATGCATCCTCTCGCACGTGTTTTTACTCGACTACCCTGCAGGATGCATCCTCTCGCACGTGTTTTTACTCGACTAGCCTGCGGGATGCATCCTCTCGCACGTGTTTTTACTCGACTACCCTGCGGGATGCATCCTCTCGCACGTGTTTTTACACGACTACCCTGCGGGATGCATCCTCTCGCACGTGTTTTTGCTCGACTAGCCATGCGCATCCCAAAAAACCTGCGCATGCGCATCCCACAAAACCTGCGCATGCGCATCCCACAAAACCTCGCACGTGTTTTTACTCGACTACCCTGCGGGATGCATCCTCTCGCACGTGTTTTTGCTCGACTAGCCATGCGCATCCCAAAAAACCTGCGCATGCGCATCCCACAAAACCGCGCACGTGTTTTTACTCGACTAGCCTGCGGGATGCATCCTCTCGCACGTGTTTTTACTCGACTAGCCTGCGGGATGCATCCTCTCGCACGTGTTTTTACACGACTACCCTGCGGGATGCATCCTCTCGCACGTGTTTTTGCTCGACTAGCCATGCGCATCCCAAAAAACCTGCGCATGCGCATCCCACAAAACCTGCGCATGCGCATCCCACAAAACCTCGCACGTGTTTTTACTCGACTAGCCTGCAGGATGCATCCTCTCGCACGTGTTTTTACTCGACTAGCCTGCGGGATGCATCCTCTCGCACGTGTTTTTGCTCGACTAGCCTGCGGGATGCATCCTCTCGCACGTGTTTGTGCTCGACTAGCCTGCGGGATGCATCCTCTCGCACGTGTTTTTACTCGACTAGCCTGCGGGATGCATCCTCTCGCACGTGTTTTTGCTCGACTAGCCTGCGGGATGCATCCTCTCGCACGTGTTTTTGCTCGACTAGCCTGCGGGATGCATCCTCTCGCACGTGTTTTTACTCGACTAGCCTGCAGGATGCATCCTCTCGCACGTGTTTTTACTCGACTAGCCTGCGGGATGCATCCTCTCGCACGTGTTTTTGCTCGACTAGCCATGCGCATCCCAAAAAACCTGCGCATGCGCATCCCAAAAAACCTGCGCATGCGCATCCCACAAAACCTGCGCATGCGCATCCCACAAAACCTGCGCATGCGCATCCCACAAAACCTCGCACGTGTTTTTACTCGACTAGCCTGCGGGATGCATCCTCTCGCACGTGTTTTTACTCGACTAGCCTGCGGGATGCATCCTCTCGCACGTGTTTTTACTCGACTACCCTGCGGGATGCATCCTCTCGCACGTGTTTTTGCTCGACTAGCCATGCGCATCCCAAAAAACCTGCGCATGCGCATCCCACAAAACCTGCGCATGCGCATCCCACAAAACCTCGCACGTGTTTTTACTCGACTAGCCTGCGGGATGCATCCTCTCGCACGTGTTTTTACTCGACTAGCCTGCGGGATGCATCCTCTCGCACGTGTTTTTACTCGACTAGCCCGGCGGGATGCATCCTCTCGCACGTGTTTTTACTCGACTAGCCTGCAGGATGCATCCTCTCGCACGTGTTTTTACTCGACTAGCCTGCGGGATGCATCCTCTCGCACGTGTTTTTGCTCGACTAGCCATGCGCATCCCAAAAAACCTGCGCATGCGCATCCCAAAAAAGCTGCGCATGCGCATCCCACAAAACCTGCGCATGCGCATCCCACAAAACCTCGCACGTGTTTTTACTCGACTAGCCTGCGGGATGCATCCTCTCGCACGTGTTTTTCCTCGACTAGCCTGCGGGATGCATCCTCTCGCACGTGTTTTTACTCGACTAGCCTGCGGGATGCATCCTCTCGCACGTGTTTTTGCTGGACTAGCCTGCGGGATGCATCCTCTCGCACGTGTTTTTGCTCGACTAGCCTGCGGGATGCATCCTCTCGCACGTGTTTTTACTCGACTAGCATGCGGGATGCATCCTCTCGCACGTGTTTTTACTCGACTAGCCTGCGGGATGCATCCTCTCGCACGTGTTTTTGCTCGACTAGCCATGCGCATCCCAAAAAACCTGCGCAAGCGCATCCCACAAAACCTGCGCATGCGCATCCCACAAAACCTCGCACGTGTTTTTGCTCTACTAGCCTGCGGGATGCATCCTCTCGCACGTGTTTTTGCTCGACTAGCCTGCGGGATGCATCCTCTCGCACGTGTTTGTGCTCGACTAGCCTGCGGGATGCATCCTCTCGCACGTGTTTTTACTCGACTAGCCTGCGGGATGCATCCTCTCGCACGTGTTTTTGCTCGACTAGCCTGCGGGATGCATCCTCTCGCACGTGTTTTTGCTCGACTAGCCTGCGGGATGCATCCTCTCGCACGTGTTTTTACTCGACTAGCCTGCAGGATGCATCCTCTCGCACGTGTTTTTACTCGACTAGCCTGCGGGATGCATCCTCTCGCACGTGTTTTTACTCGACTACCCTGCGGGATGCATCCTCTCGCACGTGTTTTTACACGACTACCCTGCGGGATGCATCCTCTCGCACGTGTTTTTGCTCGACTAGCCATGCGCATCCCAAAAAACCTGCGCATGCGCATCCCACAAAACCTGCGCATGCGCATCCCACAAAACCTCGCACGTGTTTTTACTCGACTACCCTGCGGGATGCATCCTCTCGCACGTGTTTTTGCTCGACTAGCCATGCGCATCCCAAAAAACCTGCGCATGCGCATCCCACAAAACCTCGCACGTGTTTTTACTCGACTAGCCTGCGGGATGCATCCTCTCGCACGTGTTTTTACTCGACTAGCCTGCGGGATGCATCCTCTCGCACGTGTTTTTGCTCGACTAGCCTGCGGGATGCATCCTCTCGCACGTGTTTTTGCTCGACTAGCCTGCGGGATGCATCCTCTCGCACGTGTTTTTACTCGACTAGCCTGCAGGATGCATCCTCTCGCACGTGTTTTTACTCGACTAGCCTGCGGGATGCATCCTCTCGCACGTGTTTTTGCTCGACTAGCCATGCGCATCCCAAAAAACCTGCGCATGCGCATCCCAAAAAACCTGCGCATGCGCATCCCACAAAACCTGCGCATGCGCATCCCACAAAACCTGCGCATGCGCATCCCACAAAACCTCGCACGTGTTTTTACTCGACTAGCCTGCGGGATGCATCCTCTCGCACGTGTTTTTACTCGACTAGCCTGCGGGATGCATCCTCTCGCACGTGTTTTTACTCGACTACCCTGCGGGATGCATCCTCTCGCACGTGTTTTTGCTCGACTAGCCATGCGCATCCCAAAAAACCTGCGCATGCGCATCCCACAAAACCTGCGCATGCGCATCCCACAAAACCTCGCACGTGTTTTTACTCGACTAGCCTGCGGGATGCATCCTCTCGCACGTGTTTTTACTCGACTAGCCTGCGGGATGCATCCTCTCGCACGTGTTTTTACTCGACTAGCCCGGCGGGATGCATCCTCTCGCACGTGTTTTTACTCGACTAGCCTGCAGGATGCATCCTCTCGCACGTGTTTTTACTCGACTAGCCTGCGGGATGCATCCTCTCGCACGTGTTTTTGCTCGACTAGCCATGCGCATCCCAAAAAACCTGCGCATGCGCATCCCAAAAAACCTGCGCATGCGCATCCCAAAAAAGCTGCGCATGCGCATCCCACAAAACCTGCGCATGCGCATCCCACAAAACCTCGCACGTGTTTTTACTCGACTAGCCTGCGGGATGCATCCTCTCGCACGTGTTTTTCCTCGACTAGCCTGCGGGATGCATCCTCTCGCACGTGTTTTTACTCGACTAGCCTGCGGGATGCATCCTCTCGCACGTGTTTTTGCTGGACTAGCCTGCGGGATGCATCCTCTCGCACGTGTTTTTGCTCGACTAGCCTGCGGGATGCATCCTCTCGCACGTGTTTTTACTCGACTAGCATGCGGGATGCATCCTCTCGCACGTGTTTTTACTCGACTAGCCTGCGGGATGCATCCTCTCGCACGTGTTTTTGCTCGACTAGCCATGCGCATCCCAAAAAACCTGCGCAAGCGCATCCCACAAAACCTGCGCATGCGCATCCCACAAAACCTCGCACGTGTTTTTGCTCTACTAGCCTGCGGGATGCATCCTCTCGCACGTGTTTTTGCTCGACTAGCCTGCGGGATGCATCCTCTCGCACGTGTTTGTGCTCGACTAGCCTGCGGGATGCATCCTCTCGCACGTGTTTTTACTCGACTAGCCTGCGGGATGCATCCTCTCGCACGTGTTTTTGCTCGACTAGCCTGCGGGATGCATCCTCTCGCACGTGTTTTTGCTCGACTAGCCTGCGGGATGCATCCTCTCGCACGTGTTTTTACTCGACTAGCCTGCAGGATGCATCCTCTCGCACGTGTTTTTACTCGACTAGCCTGCGGGATGCATCCTCTCGCACGTGTTTTTACTCGACTACCCTGCGGGATGCATCCTCTCGCACGTGTTTTTACACGACTACCCTGCGGGATGCATCCTCTCGCACGTGTTTTTGCTCGACTAGCCATGCGCATCCCAAAAAACCTGCGCATGCGCATCCCACAAAACCTGCGCATGCGCATCCCACAAAACCTCGTACGTGTTTTTACTCGACTGGCCTGCGGGATGCATCCTCTCGCACGTGTTTTTACTCGACTAGCCTGCGGGATGCATCCTCTCGCACGTGTTTTTACTCGACTAGCCCGGCGGGATGCATCCTCTCGCACGTGTTTTTACTCGACTAGCCTGCAGGATGCATCCTCTCGCACGTGTTTTTACTCGACTAGCTTGCGGGATGCATCCTCTCGCACGTGTTTTTGCTCGACTAGCCATGCGCATCCCAAAAAACCTGCGCATGCGCATCCCAAAAAACCTGCGCATGCGCATCCCAAAAAACCTGCGCATGCGCATCCCACAAAACCTGCGCATGCGCATCCCACAAAACCTCGCACGTGTTTTTACTTGACTAGCCTGCGGGATGCATCCTCTCGCACGTGTTTTTCCTCGACTAGCCTGCGGGATGCATCCTCTCGCACGTGTTTTTACTCGACTAGCCTGCGGGATGCATCCTCTCGCACGTGTTTTTGCTGGACTAGCCTGCGGGATGCATCCTCTCGCACGTGTTTTTGCTCGACTAGCCTGCGGGATGCATCCTCTCGCACGTGTTTTTACTCGACTAGCATGCGGGATGCATCCTCTCGCACGTGTTTTTACTCGACTAGCCTGCGGGATGCATCCTCTCGCACGTGTTTTTGCTCGACCAGCCATGCGCATCCCAAAAAACCTGCGCAAGCGCATCCCACAAAACCTGCGCATGCGCATCCCACAAAACCTCGCACGTGTTTTTGCTCTACTAGCCTGCGGGATGCATCCTCTCGCACGTGTTTTTGCTCTACTAGCCTGCGGGATGCATCCTCTCGCACGTGTTTGTGCTCGACTAGCCTGCGGGATGCATCCTCTCTCACGTGTTTTTACTCGACTAGCCTGCGGGATGCATCCTCTCGCACGTGTTTTTGCTCGACTAGCCTGCGGGATGCATCCTCTCGCACGTGTTTTTGCTCGACTAGCCTGCGGGATGCATCCTCTCGCACGTGTTTTTACTCGACTAGCCTGCAGGATGCATCCTCTCGCACGTGTTTTTACTCGACTAGCCTGCGGGATGCATCCTCTCGCACGTGTTTTTACTCGACTACCCTGCGGGATGCATCCTCTCGCACGTGTTTTTACACGACTACCCTGCGGGATGCATCCTCTCGCACGTGTTTTTGCTCGACTAGCCATGCGCATCCCAAAAAACCTGCGCATGCGCATCCCACAAAACCTGCGCATGCGCATCCCACAAAACCTCGCACGTGTTTTTACTCGACTACCCTGCGGGATGCATCCTCTCGCACGTGTTTTTGCTCGACTAGCCATGCGCATCCCAAAAAACCTGCGCATGCGCATCCCACAAAACCGCGCACGTGTTTTTACTCGACTAGCCTGCGGGATGCATCCTCTCGCACGTGTTTTTACTCGACTAGCCTGCGGGATGCATCCTCTCGCACGTGTTTTTACACGACTACCCTGCGGGATGCATCCTCTCGCACGTGTTTTTGCTCGACTAGCCATGCGCATCCCAAAAAACCTGCGCATGCGCATCCCACAAAACCTGCGCATGCGCATCCCACAAAACCTCGCACGTGTTTTTACTCGACTAGCCTGCAGGATGCATCCTCTCGCACGTGTTTTTACTCGACTAGCCTGCGGGATGCATCCTCTCGCACGTGTTTTTGCTCGACTAGCCTGCGGGATGCATCCTCTCGCACGTGTTTGTGCTCGACTAGCCTGCGGGATGCATCCTCTCGCACGTGTTTTTACTCGACTAGCCTGCGGGATGCATCCTCTCGCACGTGTTTTTGCTCGACTAGCCTGCGGGATGCATCCTCTCGCACGTGTTTTTGCTCGACTAGCCTGCGGGATGCATCCTCTCGCACGTGTTTTTACTCGACTAGCCTGCAGGATGCATCCTCTCGCACGTGTTTTTACTCGACTAGCCTGCGGGATGCATCCTCTCGCACGTGTTTTTGCTCGACTAGCCATGCGCATCCCAAAAAACCTGCGCATGCGCATCCCAAAAAACCTGCGCATGCGCATCCCACAAAACCTGCGCATGCGCATCCCACAAAACCTGCGCATGCGCATCCCACAAAACCTCGCACGTGTTTTTACTCGACTAGCCTGCGGGATGCATCCTCTCGCACGTGTTTTTACTCGACTAGCCTGCGGGATGCATCCTCTCGCACGTGTTTTTACTCGACTACCCTGCGGGATGCATCCTCTCGCACGTGTTTTTGCTCGACTAGCCATGCGCATCCCAAAAAACCTGCGCATGCGCATCCCACAAAACCTGCGCATGCGCATCCCACAAAACCTCGCACGTGTTTTTACTCGACTAGCCTGCGGGATGCATCCTCTCGCACGTGTTTTTACTCGACTAGCCTGCGGGATGCATCCTCTCGCACGTGTTTTTACTCGACTAGCCCGGCGGGATGCATCCTCTCGCACGTGTTTTTACTCGACTAGCCTGCAGGATGCATCCTCTCGCACGTGTTTTTACTCGACTAGCCTGCGGGATGCATCCTCTCGCACGTGTTTTTGCTCGACTAGCCATGCGCATCCCAAAAAACCTGCGCATGCGCATCCCAAAAAAGCTGCGCATGCGCATCCCACAAAACCTGCGCATGCGCATCCCACAAAACCTCGCACGTGTTTTTACTCGACTAGCCTGCGGGATGCATCCTCTCGCACGTGTTTTTCCTCGACTAGCCTGCGGGATGCATCCTCTCGCACGTGTTTTTACTCGACTAGCCTGCGGGATGCATCCTCTCGCACGTGTTTTTGCTGGACTAGCCTGCGGGATGCATCCTCTCGCACGTGTTTTTGCTCGACTAGCCTGCGGGATGCATCCTCTCGCACGTGTTTTTACTCGACTAGCATGCGGGATGCATCCTCTCGCACGTGTTTTTACTCGACTAGCCTGCGGGATGCATCCTCTCGCACGTGTTTTTGCTCGACTAGCCATGCGCATCCCAAAAAACCTGCGCAAGCGCATCCCACAAAACCTGCGCATGCGCATCCCACAAAACCTCGCACGTGTTTTTGCTCTACTAGCCTGCGGGATGCATCCTCTCGCACGTGTTTTTGCTCGACTAGCCTGCGGGATGCATCCTCTCGCACGTGTTTGTGCTCGACTAGCCTGCGGGATGCATCCTCTCGCACGTGTTTTTACTCGACTAGCCTGCGGGATGCATCCTCTCGCACGTGTTTTTGCTCGACTAGCCTGCGGGATGCATCCTCTCGCACGTGTTTTTGCTCGACTAGCCTGCGGGATGCATCCTCTCGCACGTGTTTTTACTCGACTAGCCTGCAGGATGCATCCTCTCGCACGTGTTTTTACTCGACTAGCCCGGCGGGATGCATCCTCTCGCACGTGTTTTTACTCGACTAGCCTGCGGGATGCATCCTCTCGCACGTGTTTTTACTCGACTAGCTTGCGGGATGCATCCTCTCGCACGTGTTTTTGCTCGACTAGCCATGCGCATCCCAAAAAACCTGCGCATGCGCATCCCACAAAACCTGCGCATGCGCATCCCACAAAACCTCGCACGTGTTTTTACTCGACTACCCTGCGGGATGCATCCTCTCGCACGTGTTTTTGCTCGACTAGCCATGCGCATCCCAAAAAACCTGCGCATGCGCATCCCACAAAACCTCGCACGTGTTTTTACTCGACTAGCCTGCGGGATGCATCCTCTCGCACGTGTTTTTACTCGACTAGCCTGCGGGATGCATCCTCTCGCACGTGTTTTTGCTCGACTAGCCTGCGGGATGCATCCTCTCGCACGTGTTTTTGCTCGACTAGCCTGCGGGATGCATCCTCTCGCACGTGTTTTTACTCGACTAGCCTGCAGGATGCATCCTCTCGCACGTGTTTTTACTCGACTAGCCTGCGGGATGCATCCTCTCGCACGTGTTTTTGCTCGACTAGCCATGCGCATCCCAAAAAACCTGCGCATGCGCATCCCAAAAAACCTGCGCATGCGCATCCCACAAAACCTGCGCATGCGCATCCCACAAAACCTGCGCATGCGCATCCCACAAAACCTCGCACGTGTTTTTACTCGACTAGCCTGCGGGATGCATCCTCTCGCACGTGTTTTTACTCGACTAGCCTGCGGGATGCATCCTCTCGCACGTGTTTTTACTCGACTACCCTGCGGGATGCATCCTCTCGCACGTGTTTTTGCTCGACTAGCCATGCGCATCCCAAAAAACCTGCGCATGCGCATCCCACAAAACCTGCGCATGCGCATCCCACAAAACCTCGCACGTGTTTTTACTCGACTAGCCTGCGGGATGCATCCTCTCGCACGTGTTTTTACTCGACTAGCCTGCGGGATGCATCCTCTCGCACGTGTTTTTACTCGACTAGCCCGGCGGGATGCATCCTCTCGCACGTGTTTTTACTCGACTAGCCTGCAGGATGCATCCTCTCGCACGTGTTTTTACTCGACTAGCCTGCGGGATGCATCCTCTCGCACGTGTTTTTGCTCGACTAGCCATGCGCATCCCAAAAAACCTGCGCATGCGCATCCCAAAAAACCTGCGCATGCGCATCCCAAAAAAGCTGCGCATGCGCATCCCACAAAACCTGCGCATGCGCATCCCACAAAACCTCGCACGTGTTTTTACTCGACTAGCCTGCGGGATGCATCCTCTCGCACGTGTTTTTCCTCGACTAGCCTGCGGGATGCATCCTCTCGCACGTGTTTTTACTCGACTAGCCTGCGGGATGCATCCTCTCGCACGTGTTTTTGCTGGACTAGCCTGCGGGATGCATCCTCTCGCACGTGTTTTTGCTCGACTAGCCTGCGGGATGCATCCTCTCGCACGTGTTTTTACTCGACTAGCATGCGGGATGCATCCTCTCGCACGTGTTTTTACTCGACTAGCCTGCGGGATGCATCCTCTCGCACGTGTTTTTGCTCGACTAGCCATGCGCATCCCAAAAAACCTGCGCAAGCGCATCCCACAAAACCTGCGCATGCGCATCCCACAAAACCTCGCACGTGTTTTTGCTCTACTAGCCTGCGGGATGCATCCTCTCGCACGTGTTTTTGCTCGACTAGCCTGCGGGATGCATCCTCTCGCACGTGTTTGTGCTCGACTAGCCTGCGGGATGCATCCTCTCGCACGTGTTTTTACTCGACTAGCCTGCGGGATGCATCCTCTCGCACGTGTTTTTGCTCGACTAGCCTGCGGGATGCATCCTCTCGCACGTGTTTTTGCTCGACTAGCCTGCGGGATGCATCCTCTCGCACGTGTTTTTACTCGACTAGCCTGCAGGATGCATCCTCTCGCACGTGTTTTTACTCGACTAGCCTGCGGGATGCATCCTCTCGCACGTGTTTTTACTCGACTACCCTGCGGGATGCATCCTCTCGCACGTGTTTTTACACAACTACCCTGCGGGATGCATCCTCTCGCACGTGTTTTTGCTCGACTAGCCATGCGCATCCCAAAAAACCTGCGCATGCGCATCCCACAAAACCTGCGCATGCGCATCCCACAAAACCTCGCACGTGTTTTTACTCGACTACCCTGCGGGATGCATCCTCTCGCACGTGTTTTTGCTCGACTAGCCATGCGCATCCCAAAAAACCTGCGCATGCGCATCCCACAAAACCTCGCACGTGTTTTTACTCGACTAGCCTGCGGGATGCATCCTCTCGCACGTGTTTTTACTCGACTAGCCTGCGGGATGCATCCTCTCGCACGTGTTTTTACACGACTACCCTGCGGGATGCATCCTCTCGCACGTGTTTTTGCTCGACTAGCCATGCACATCCCAAAAAACCTGCGCATGCGCATCCCACAAAACCTGCGCATGCGCATCCCACAAAACCTCGCACGTGTTTTTACTCGACTAGCCTGCAGGATGCATCCTCTCGCACGTGTTTTTACTCGACTAGCCTGCGGGATGCATCCTCTCGCACGTGTTTTTACTCGACTAGCCTGCGGGATGCATCCTCCCGCACGTGTTTTTACTCGACTAGCCTGCGGGATACATCCTCTCGCACGTGTTTTTGCTCGACTAGCCTGCGGGATGCATCCTCTCGCACGTGTTTTTGCTCGACTAGCCTGCGGGATGCATCCTCTAGCACGTGTTTTTGCTCGACTAGCCATGCGCATCCCAAAAAACCTGCGCATGCGCATCCCACAAAACCTGCGCATGCGCATCCCACAAAACCTCGCACGTGTTTTTACTCGACTAGCCTGCGGGATGCATCCTCTCGCACGTGTTTTTACTCGACTAGCCTGCGGGATGCATCCTCTCGCACGTGTTTTTGCTCTACTAGCCTGTGGGATGCATCCTCTCGCACGTGTTTTTGCTCGACTAGCCTGCGGGATGCATCCTCTCGCACGTGTTTGTGCTCGACTAGCCTGCGGGATGCATCCTCTCGCACGTGTTTTTACTCGACTAGCCTGCGGAATGCGTCCTCTCGCACGTGTTTTTGCTCGACTAGCCTGCGGGATGCATCCTCTCGCACGTGTTTTTACTCGACTAGCCTGCGGGATGCATCCTCTCGCACGTGTTTTTACTCGACTAGCCTGCGGGATGCATCCTCTCGCACGTGTTTTTACACGACTACCCTGCGGGATGCATCCTCTCGCACGTGTTTTTGCTCGACTAGCCATGCGCATCCCAAAAAACCTGCGCATGCGCATCCCACAAAACCTGCGCATGCGCATCCCACAAAACCTCGCACGTGTTTTTACTGGACTACCCTGCGGGATGCATCCTCTCGCACGTGTTTTTGCTCGACTAGCCATGCGCATCCCAAAAAACCTGCGCATGCGCATCCCACAAAACCTCGCACGTGTTTTTACTCGACTAGCCTGCGGGATGCATCCTCTCGCACGTGTTTTTACTCGACTAGCCTGCGGGATGCATCCTCTCGCACGTGTTTTTACACGACTACCCTGCGGGATGCATCCTCTCGCACGTGTTTTTGCTCGACTAGCCATGCGCATCCCAAAAAACCTGCGCATGCGCATCCCAAAAAACCTGCGCATGCGCATCCCACAAAACCTCGCACGTGTTTTTACTCGACTAGCCTGCAGGATGCATCCTCTCGCACGTGTTTTTACTCGACTAGCCTGCGGGATGCATCCTCTCGCACGTGTTTTTACTCGACTAGCCTGCGGGATGCATCCTCCCGCACGTGTTTTTACTCGACTAGCCTGCGGGATACATCCTCTCGCACGTGTTTTTGCTCGACTAGCCTGCGGGATGCATCCTCTCGCACGTGTTTTTGCTCGACTAGCCTGCGGGATGCATCCTCTCGCACGTGTTTTTGCTCGACTAGCCTGCGGGACGCATCCTCACGCACGTGTTTTTACTCGACTAGCCTGCGGGATGCATCCTCTCGCACGTGTTTTTGCTCGACTAGCCATGCGCATCCCAAAAAACCTGCGCATGCGCATCCCACAAAACCTGCGCATGCGCATCCCACAAAACCTCGCACGTGTTTTTACTCGACTAGCCTGCGGGATGCATCCTCTCGCACGTGTTTTTACTCGACTAGCCTGCAGGATGCATCCTCTCGCACGTGTTTTTACTCGACTAGCCTGCAGGATGCATCCTCTCGCACGTGTTTTTGCTCGACTAGCCATGCGCATCCCAAAAAACCTGCGCATGCGCATCCCACAAAACCTGCGCATGCGCATCCACAAAACCTCGCACGTGTTTTTTACTCGACTAGCCTGCGGGATGCATCCTCTCGCACGTGTTTTTGCTCTACTAGCCTGTGGGATGCATCCTCTCGCACGTGTTTTTGCTCGACTAGCCTGCGGATGCATCCTCTCGCACGTGTTTGTGCTCGACTAGCCTGCGGGATGCATCCTCTCGCACGTGTTTTTACTCGACTAGCCTGCGGGATGCATCCTCTCGCACGTGTTTTTGCTCGACTAGCCTGCGGGATGTATCCTCTCGCACGTGTTTTTGCTCGACTAGCCTGCGGGATGCATCCTCTCGCACGTGTTTGTGCTCGACTAGCCTGCGGGATGCATCCTCTCGCACGTGTTTTTACTCGACTAGCCTGCGGGATGCATCCTCTCGCACGTGTTTTTGCTCGACTAGCCTGCGGGATGCATCCTCTCGCACGTGTTTTTACTCGACTAGCCTGCGGGATGCATCCTCTCGCACGTGTTTTTACTCGACTAGCCTGCGGGATGCATCCTCTCGCACGTGTTTTTACACGACTACCCTGCGGGATGCATCCTCTCGCACGTGTTTTTGCTCGACTAGCCATGCGCATCCCAAAAAACCTGCGCATGCGCATCCCACAAAACCTGCGCATGCGCATCCCACAAAACCTGCGCATGCGCATCCCACAAAACCTCGCACGTGTTTTTACTGGACTACCCTGCGGGATGCATCCTCTCGCACGTGTTTTTGCTCGACTAGCCATGCGCATCCCAAAAAACCTGCGCATTGCGCATCCCACAAAACCTCGCACGTGTTTTTACTCGACTAGCCTGCGGGATGCATCCTCTCGCACGTGTTTTTACTCGACTAGCCTGCGGGATGCATCCTCTCGCACGTGTTTTTACACGACTACCCTGCGGGATGCATCCTCTCGCACGTGTTTTTGCTCGACTAGCCATGCGCATCCCAAAAAACCTGCGCATGCGCATCCAAAAAACCTGCGCATGCGCATCCCACAAAACCTCGCACGTGTTTTTACTCGACTAGCCTGCAGGATGCATCCTCTCGCACGTGTTTTTACTCGACTAGCCTGCGGGATGCATCCTCTCGCACGTGTTTTTACTCGACTAGCCTGCGGGATGCATCCTCCCGCACGTGTTTTTACTCGACTAGCCTGCGGGATACATCCTCTCGCACGTGTTTTTGCTCGACTAGCCTGCGGGATGCATCCTCTCGCACGTGTTTTTGCTCGACTAGCCTGCGGGATGCATCCTCTCGCACGTGTTTTTGCTCGACTAGCCTGCGGGACGCATCCTCACGCACGTGTTTTTACTCGACTAGCCTGCGGGATGCATCCTCTCGCACGTGTTTTTGCTCGACTAGCCATGCGCATCCAAAAAACCTGCGCATGCGCATCCCACAAAACCTGCGCATGCGCATCCCACAAAACCTCGCACGTGTTTTTACTCGACTAGCCTGCGGGATGCATCCTCTCGCACGTGTTTTTACTCGACTAGCCTGCAGGATGCATCCTCTCGCACGTGTTTTTACTCGACTAGCCTGCAGGATGCATCCTCTCGCACGTGTTTTTGCTCGACTAGCCATGGCGGCATCCCAAAAAACCTGCGCATGCGCATCCCACAAAACCTGCGCATGCGCATCCCATCAAACCTCGCACGTGTTTTTACTCGACTAGCCTGCGGATGCATCCTCTCGCACGTGTTTTTGCTCTACTAGCCTGTGGGATGCATCCTCTCGCACGTGTTTTTGCTCGACTAGCCTGCGGGATGCATCCTCTCGCACGTGTTTGTGCTCGACTAGCCTGCGGGATGCATCCTCTCGCACGTGTTTTTACTCGACTAGCCTGCGGGATGCATCCTCTCGCACGTGTTTTTGCTCGACTAGCCTGCGGGATGTATCCTCTCGCACGTGTTTTTGCTCGACTAGCCTGCGGGATGCATCCTCTCGCACGTGTTTTTACTCGACTAGCCTGCAGGATGCATCCTCTCGCACGTGTTTTTACTCGACTAGCCTGCGGGATGCATCCTCTCGCACGTGTTTTTACTCGACTACCCTGCGGGATGCATCCTCTCGCACGTGTTTTGCTCGACTAGCCATGCGCATTCCAAAAAACCTGCGCATGCGCATCCACAAAACCTCGCACGTGTTTTTACTCGACTAGCCTGCGGGATGCATCCTCTCGCACGTGTTTTTACTCGACTAGCCTGCGGGATGCATCCTCTCGCACGTGTTTTTTACACGACTACCCTGCGGGATGCATCCTCTCGCACGTGTTTTTGCTCGACTAGCCATGCGCATCCCAAAAAACCTGCGCATGCGCATCCCACAAAACCTGCGCATGCGCATCCCACAAAACCTCGCACGTGTTTTTACTCGACTACCCTGCGGGATGCATCCTCTCGCACGTGTTTTGCTCGACTAGCCATGCGCATCCCAAAAAACCTGCGGCATGCGCATCCCACAAAACCTCGCACGTGTTTTTACTCGACTAGCCTGCGGGATGCATCCTCTCGCACGTGTTTTTACTCGACTAGCCTGCGGGATGCATCCTCTCGCACGTGTTTTTACACGACTACCCTGCGGGATGCATCCTCTCGCACGTGTTTTTGCTCGACTAGCCATGCGCATCCCAAAAAACCTGCGCATGCGCATCCACAAAACCTGCGCATGCGCATCCCACAAAACCTCGCACGTGTTTTTACTCGACTAGCCTGCAGGATGCATCCTCTCGCACGTGTTTTTACTCGACTAGCCTGCGGGATGCATCCTCTCGCACGTGTTTTTACTCGACTAGCCTGCGGGATGCATCCTCCCGCACGTGTTTTTACTCGACTAGCCTGCGGGATACATCCTCTCGCACGTGTTTTTGCTCGACTAGCCTGCGGGATGCATCCTCTCGCACGTGTTTTTGCTCGACTAGCCTGCGGGATGCATCCTCTCGCACGTGTTTTTGCTCGACTAGCCTGCGGGACGCATCCTCACGCACGTGTTTTTACTCGACTAGCCTGCGGGATGCATCCTCTCGCACGTGTTTTTGCTCGACTAGCCATGCGCATCCCAAAAAACCTGCGCATGCGCATCCCACAAAACCTGCGCATGCGCATCCCACAAAACCTCGCACGTGTTTTTACTCGACTAGCCTGCGGGATGCATCCTCTCGCACGTGTTTTTACTCGACTAGCCTGCAGGATGCATCCTCTCGCACGTGTTTTTACTCGACTAGCCTGCAGGATGCATCCTCTCGCACGTGTTTTTGCTCGACTAGCCATGCGCATCCCAAAAAAACCTGCGCATGCGCATCCCAAAAAACCTGCGCATGCGCATCCCACAAAACCTGCGCATGCGCATCCCACAAAACCTCGCACGTGTTTTTACTCGACTAGCCTGCGGGATGCATCCTCTCGCACGTGTTTTTACTCGACTAGCCTGCGGGATGCATCCTCTCGCACGTGTTTTTTACTCGACTAGCCTGCGGGATGCATCCTTTCGCACGTGTTTTTGCTAGACTAGCCTGCGGATGCATCCTCTCGCACGTGTTTTTACTCGACTAGGCATGCGCATCCCAAAAAACCTGCGCATGCGCATCCCACAAAACCTGCGCATGCGCATCCCACAAAACCTCGCACGTGTTTTTACTCGACTAGCCTGCGGGATGC